>NC_081151.1:5000-282500 GCF_958295425.1 Solea solea
GATGATGGACTGTGCCTTTAATCTTGCCGTCTTCGACGGCAAGATTCAATTTTGTCTAGACCTTACCCTTACCCTAACCCTAACCCTAACCCCTTACCCTAACCCTAACCCTACCCCACTGGAAGCACAATTCGCACCAGATTCTCACGACATAGACATAATATCTTAAGAAAGAAAGACATCCATACTCACCTGGTTAAACACTTTCTGCAGCACGGCTGGGATGCAGTTCAGGTCTCCGTCCTTGAATCTAACCCAAATTGGAATACGACCCAGAGACGGAGAGCCGAGAGGGTCTGGATATACAAATTAGGCACTTTAGTTCCACATGGTCTTAATGAGGCTTGGTTGTGATGCTGCATAGGACTGGATGGAGTGTGCACGAATTTCATCACTGCTTCGCAGTGATGAAATTCTTTTCCCCTTCCCCTAACCCCTAACCCTAACCCTAACCCTTGGACCTGGCACTTGGTGAAATTTTCGCATTGAATGGCGATTTTCAATCGGCCATAACTCCGCCCAGGAACGTTTGGGAGACTCGAAAACTAGTCCATTGGAAAGCCCGTGGCCACATTAGGGGGGACGACAAAAATTCAAGTCAATCCGAATAAGTCAGATTTTGACGGTTTTTGGGAAATAACTCAAAAACTACACGTTTGGTCATGGGGCTCCTCGAGACGCATCGTTAGACACCTAGCTCGGCTTTCTAGCACCTTCCTAACTCGAGATAAGTTCAGAATGACCGAAGAATTTTCGGTCATTTTTCCATATCTCGGCTTCCTTTTGTCCCACAATCACGGGGGTTTCACCAGGGGCTCCTGGGCACCCTAAATGGGGGGGCGGACGTTGGTTTGGAGTCGATCCCACCCTTTGTTCAAAAGTTATTCGCGGAATGACCGCAAAATGGTGGTTTTCATCCCTATACCTAACCCTAACCCTAACCCTAACCCTAACCCTAACCCTAACCCTTACCCCTTACCCTAACCCTAACCCTTACCCTAACCCTAACCCTACCCTAACCCTACCCTTACCCTTACCCCTAACCCTAACCCTAACCCTAACCCTAACCCTACCCTTACCCTAACCCTTACCCTTACCCCTTACCCTAACCCTTACCCTAACCCTAACCCTAACCCTTACCCTAACCCTTACCCTACCCTAACCCTAACCCTAACCCTAACCCTATGGTGCTACATTTCTAGCCCTTACCAGGTGACCTTTAACCCTAACCCTAACCATAGGGGGTTCCCTTACCTAACCCTAACCTTTGACCCCAAATGGAGCTTGGAGAACTTCAGTCTCACCGGGATGTGTGTAGTCAGTGTGATCATCACCCCCTTTTCCTGTTTGATACGACAAAGCGTACTGTGTACGAGTGTTATCAGCTTTTTTGTTTTTAATAATAAAAAAGCTCTTGTTTTGAAGAGGAAGCCTTCGCCTTCGTTCTTGACGCTAAGCTAAGTTTGATTGACAGCTAGCCGCTATCGCGGCTAAAAACATTAGCTTCCTTTTCACCGCACACATGTACGGGAACGAGAGAGAAGATGACGACGATGACGACAGCGAGTTTATCGTGGTGAGACGGAGACGCGGCAGACAGCGTTCCAGAGGCGGTAATCCACCACGGAGATCCAGCGTCTTTTACCCCGGCCGTGAGCCGGTGCAACAGCGGAGTTATGCCTCCGTGACCAGGGGCGGACCACCGAGGCAGTTTTCCGCCGGACCACGCTACCCACGGCGTGATGCAGCGGCTTCAGCGACTCGGCAGCAGCACCAGATCCGACCACGGTGGGCCGGTGAGTCACAGCGGCAGGATCGCCAGGTTTATTTCGACCGGACACGACGTGCCGATGATGACGTCACACACTGGCAGGATCACCGGGTTACACAGCGGAGCTGGAGCAGACAGCGTGCGCCGCAGCGGCGTTACTACGACCCTCCTCCACAGCAGCGCTACCACGACCGCCCTCCACAACAGCGCTACTTCCAACAGCAGCGGCGACAGGGTCAGCAGTGGCAGCAGCAGCCGCGGGGTCATCAGCAACAGCAGCGTCCGCAACAGCGGCGTCCGCCACAACAACAACAGGGGTTACCATGGCAACGCCCCCAACGGCAGCGTCCGTGGCAACGCCCCCAACAGCAGCGTCCATGGCAACGCCCCCAACCTCAACGGCCCAATCAAAGGGGGCAGCAATCGGCTCAGCAGCGCCCCCAACACACACGGCCACATCAGGTACCCAGTCAGGATCCTGATTTTATTGAAAAGGTGCGGGTCCTCCACCGTATTATTAAGTCTGCTCACCACTTAAAAAATGTTTCGGGGGCGGACCCACCCCCAACTATCAGTAGCATGACTCTCACTCTAGCTACATTCATCAAACCTGCATTCCCAAGTGATGACACGATGGGGCGTATTGAGGGAAATGCAAAAAATTGGCAAACCACCTCAATTAACATATTAAAGGGGCATTATGAAACCTTAATAGAGGACGAGATCAAGAATCTGGCAGCGTTTTCTGTTGGAGAATGGAGAGGGCCCCTCCAGATCGCCTGGTCCTGGGCACAGAGGAACCTGGGAAGGCGATTGCTACCAGAAACTCTGCAGCAGACGGAGGCAGTAATTCTGGCACGCTTGAGCGAACTGCCCACAGCACCTGCGGTTGTGGACTCAGCCCCCACAGCCGCAGTTCAAGTTCCAGCGTCCACCTCTGCAGTCGTGGTCTCAGCCCCCACGGCTGCAACTCAGGCCCCGGTCTCCGGCTCTGCAGCTGCAGCCTCAGCCCCTGCAGCTGCAGCGGCTCAAGTAACTCCTGTAACTGCAGACTCAGCCCCTGTAGTTACAGGAGCCTCAGCCCTAACTATCAGGGCGCAGGTTCACCAGGCAGTGGACAATCTCGCCCTTCCACGTGCTGCTGCAGCTCCCCGTGTGACCACCATGATGTCCACAGCCACAATGACAGACCCCAGCCACGAGTGGAGTCCACAGCAGTCTGAAAGACAGACCGAAACCCACACCCCCACCCCCACCCCAGCTCCCTTCCACTCACCTGTTGTAGTGCCTCCTGTTTCCACAGCGACGACATCCTCGTCTGCTCCTCCTCCTGCTGCATCTGTAGCCCCTACACCAGCACCGAGGACCCAGAGGCGTATGAGGGAGGCTTCCAGCCGGAGACCAGCTGCTGAAACACAAACAACCGTGTTCACACCAGAACCCGAACAACGGCCACGCCCACCTGCTGCTCATTCCAGCAACAGATGTGTGTTATATGATGTGGACAGCATCTTTTCTCTGGCCACGGAGGGTGAAGACTCCAACAGTCCCACCACTACACCAATGCAGCCCCTCCGGGCCCCCCCACCTCTCCCACGCCCAGCCAGTCTTCCTACCAGTTTCCCACGGCTGACACCGACCACCAGACAGAGGACCCTGGCCGGGCTCATGGAGCCCCTCTCTTCGGGCAGACGCAGAGTTACTCGCCACATCAGCACTCTGCGTAAGATGAAGGACTGGCATGTCACAGTGAGGGAGAAGATCCTAATTGTGGGGGACTCCAACGTGTGCAGGTTCCCGCCCTTCCTGGATCAGCACCTGCAGGTGGACAGCTACCCGGGGGCTAACTTTCGCCACGCTGCGGCCCTGTTGTCCAGAGCCATCGCCATCACACCACCAGAGCTGGTTGTCCTGGCCTTTGGTTTAAACCACAGGTCACAGAGAGCTCACCTGACCTCTGTGAAGCAGCTGCAGGCAGCTTTGAGAGCTACAAAGCTGAGATTTCCCCTCGCCAGAGTTCTCATCCCGGCCATCAACTTCTCCCCTGCTCTGCCACAGCATGAGAAGTTCAGTCTCCTGGCTCTTAATCGCCACATCCAGGAGCACTGTGACTTTATCCCACCTCTGCCGAGGGAGAAGTTCAGCACTGAGGCTGACCAGGTCCACTGGTCGAAGGAGACGGCGGCTGCCATGTTCGACCACTGGTGTGAGCATTTAAACTGAGGGTCCCCACAAACCTCTCCTCTCAAGTGGGGTTTAAGAATGTGTTAATGTTATGTGATTCTGTTCACTTGTCCACCCCACAGCTTGCTCTTCTTAACAGAGGCCTTACTTTCATCCCCACTATTAATATTAACAGTAATATCAGGCAACAGTCTAGATTCGACTTACAAAAATACCATAGAAGATTAAAGTTGGCAGCTTTCTATGGTGATGAGGGTGATTCCAGGCCCCCCCCTTTCACTCCCACATCTGATTGGGCCCCTCCCGATGCACAACTACCCCCCCAGGTTGTTAAGTTAATTAAAAAGGACTCAAAATATCTGGACCGTCATTTCAGGATCCAGCATGTGACTCCAAATTTGACAGGGGAAGAACAATTAGCACTAAAAGAGTTAATGAATAACAAAAATATCATTATTAAACCTGCAGATAAAGGCAGTGTAGTGGTAGTTATGGACCGAGTGCAATATTTGTGGGAAGGATATAGACAACTAAATGATAAAAACTATTACGTTAAATTACAAAAACCAATATATCTGGACACCATCCCATTAGTGACTAAAATCATCAATAAACTTCATGAGAAGAAGTTTATTAATTCGAAACAAAAACAATATTTACTCGGTGATCCAGAGCCCAGACCTAGACGTTTTTACATGTTGCCAAAGATACACAAGGACCCTGTTAAGTGGAGCAAGCCGCACATTATGCCTCCAGGTCGCCCCATTGTTTCTGACTGCAGCAGTGAGACCTACAGAACCGCAGAGTACCTGGACTTTTTCCTGAATCCACTGTCCACTACGCACCCTAGCTACATTAAAGACACGTATGATTTTATAGATAAAATTAAAAATGTAGATATTCCGGCAGATTCGATCTTGTTTACTATCGATATTGATAGTCTCTACACTAATATAGACATAAAGGAGGGAGTTCAATCTGTGAAGAACATTTTTTCCAAAAACTATGATAAAAAAAGACCGGATAAAGAATTATTACAATTATTAGAGATTAATTTAATGCGAAATGATTTTGAATTTAATAATGAATATTTTTTACAAATTAAGGGCACAGCAATGGGCAAGAAATTTGCGCCCGCATATGCCAATATTTTTATGGCAGATTGGGAGGCAGGAGCCCTCCGACAGTGTGAAAAGAGACCCATTCATTACTATCGCTATTTGGACGATATTTGGGGCGTATGGACACATTCAGAGGATGACTTTAAGATTTTCTTAAACACTCTTAATAATTACAATCCGTCTATTAAGGTTAAATCCACCATGGATCGAAATTCAGTAGATTTTTTGGACACAACCACATTTAAGGGGCCCACTTTTAATCAAACTAATCGATTGGATGTTAAAGTTTTCTTCAAAGAGACGGATACACATGCACTATTGCATAAGACCAGCTTTCACCCGAAACACACTTTTGCAGGTCTAATTAAATCGCAATTGTTACGTTTCCATAGGATCTGCACACAGAAAGAGGATTTTCAGAAAGCGACTAAAGTGCTCTTCACTGCTTTGGCCAGCAGGGGGTACTCTAGGTCCTTTCTTAGAAATTGTTACAAGAGGTTCCTCCAAATTAAACCCCAAATTGTGTCCTCTGTGATGCCTTTCATCACCACTTATTCGGACTCCACGGTGAAGCTGGTCAGAGTAATTAAGAAAAACTTTGAAAATTCCTTTAAAGAAAGGGGAATTTTATATAACCACAGGATCATTGCTGCATTCAGAAAAAACAAAAATCTGAAGGATTACCTGGTAAAAGCCAAAATTCCTAAATTAACTGATCCCAAACCAAAGCCACTGGATAAATTCTTTAAACAGCAAGTGTGGGTGTCTAATAATAGAACCAAATTAATATACCAAATTGATAAGAAGGGAAATATTAATTCCAGTAACTGTGTCTATATAATAATTTGCAAACAATGTGGCCTTAAATATGTCGGTGAGACTGGAAGCACAATTCGCACCAGATTCTCACGACATAGACATAATATTTTAAGAAAGAAAGACATCCATACTCACCTGGTTAAACACTTTCTGCAGCACGGCTGGGATGCAGTTCAGGTCTCCGTCCTTGAATCTAACCCAAATTGGAACACGACCCAGAGACGGAGAGCCGAGAGGGTCTGGATATACAAATTAGGCACTTTAGTTCCACATGGTCTTAATGAGGCTTGGTTGTGATGCTGCATGGACTGGATGGAGTGTGCACGAATTTCATCACTGCTTCGCAGTGATGAAATTCTTTTCCCCTTCCCCTTACCCCTAACCCTAACCCTTACCCTAACCCTAACCCTTACCCTAACCCTTACCCTAACCCTAACCCTAACCCTAACCCTAACCCTAACCCTTACCCCTTACCCTTACCCCCGATCCCACCCTTTGTTCAAAAGTTATTCGCGGAATGACCGCAAAATGGTGGTTTTCATCCCTATACCTTACCCTAACCCTAACCCTAACCCTAACCCTTACCCTAACCCTAACCCTTACCCTAACCCTAACCCTAACCCTAACCCCTAACCCTTACCCTTACCCTTACCCCTAACCCTTACCCTTACCCTTACCCTAACCCTTATCCTAACCTTACCCTAATTGGATGCCCTGCCTAAACCTAAAACTCAATCCTAAACTAATTTGGCCCCTTTCTAATCCAAACTTAACCCCAATCTATCCCACCCCCCTTAATTAAAATACCTAATAATCTGGATCCTGCCTGAAAACCGTCCTGAGCCCCATGAAGCCTCCTTCAGCCTCACCTGAACCCCATCGCCCCCCCCAAAGAGGAGAGTGAGGCCAATTAAAGGGGAAAGTAATAGGTGAAGGCAAAAAGAAGGACGATTGAAGGCAATATTGGAAAGGACGAAAGCAGAGGTCAAAGGTCAGAGGGCAAATTATGCCAGGGGGAGGAAGAAAGGGAGAAGGAGAGGAGGTGAAAGCCTTAATTGATCACAAGCTGTTGTGCCCGCCCTGCATCCAGAGGGGCGTGTTTAGAGGGAGTACTTAAGGAGCTGCATCTCAGCCTCCAGCCTGTGGGTCCTCGCCTGAGGAAGGGCAATTCAGCCCGAAACGTCGCGACAGGGCCCACATATGAGCTCGTTTATTATTTTAGTTTGTTATTTTTGGGGAATCAAAATAATTTGACACTGGGGAATTCAAAAATATGCAATAAACACAATACAGTGTTATTGACAATAATAAAAATACGTAGTACTCACCTTATACCCACTATACTTACCTGGGAAAATCCTGGAAATACTTACCTGGGACAATTTGGAACCTAAAAGGGAATAAAAATGTACTTACCTGGGACAATCTGGAACCTAAAAGAGAATAAGAATGTACTTACCTGGGACAATTCGGAACCTAAAAGAGAACAAAAATGACATCACTATTACGTATAAGGCCAATCCTTGGCTACGTAATATTCTCGTAGGGGGTAATGACTGTTTTTCGGAGTGCTGGGCAGTGCCAAGGGGCGCACCCAGACGTGGCGGACTCCGGGAAGGGACGGTGTCGTTGAGAGTGCACTGACTCCTCCCTCTGGGGGGGATGTCCTCTTTTCCCCAAACCTAACCCTAACCCTTACCCTAACCCTAACCCACCCTTACCCTAACCCTAACCTCAATGTCCTCTAGCCCTAACCTTAACCTGAGTGATTTCTGGCTCTAACCTTAACCTGAGTGATGTCTGGCCCTAACCTTAACCTGAGTGATTTTTGATCCTAACCTTAACCTGAGTAACCTCTGATCCTAACCTTAACCTGAAGAAGTCTTGATCTCATCTTGAAGAAAATTTGACCCTAAATTTAATCCGATTGTTTTCTGGCTCTAAATTTGAACCTTAATATAGGACAGCCCTGATCCGGCTTAGTGTGATCCACCTTACTGGTCAACGGAAATTGGTCTGCGTGACCTCTGGCCTTGACCCTGGCCTGATATGCGTGTGTTTGTGTGAGTGTGGGATTCTTGGTCCTGTTGAAGGATGATGGACTGTGCCTTTAATCTTGCCGTCTTCGACGGCAAGATTCAATTTTGTCTAGACCTTACCCTTACCCTAACCCTAACCCTAACCCCTTACCCTAACCCTAACCCTACCCCACTGGAAGCACAATTCGCACCAGATTCTCACGACATAGACATAATATCTTAAGAAAGAAAGACATCCATACTCACCTGGTTAAACACTTTCTGCAGCACGGCTGGGATGCAGTTCAGGTCTCCGTCCTTGAATCTAACCCAAATTGGAATACGACCCAGAGACGGAGAGCCGAGAGGGTCTGGATATACAAATTAGGCACTTTAGTTCCACATGGTCTTAATGAGGCTTGGTTGTGATGCTGCATAGGACTGGATGGAGTGTGCACGAATTTCATCACTGCTTCGCAGTGATGAAATTCTTTTCCCCTTCCCCTAACCCCTAACCCTAACCCTAACCCTTGGACCTGGCACTTGGTGAAATTTTCGCATTGAATGGCGATTTTCAATCGGCCATAACTCCGCCCAGGAACGTTTGGGAGACTCGAAAACTAGTCCATTGGAAAGCCCGTGGCCACATTAGGGGGGACGACAAAAATTCAAGTCAATCCGAATAAGTCAGATTTTGACGGTTTTTGGGAAATAACTCAAAAACTACACGTTTGGTCATGGGGCTCCTCGAGACGCATCGTTAGACACCTAGCTCGGCTTTCTAGCACCTTCCTAACTCGAGATAAGTTCAGAATGACCGAAGAATTTTCGGTCATTTTTCCATATCTCGGCTTCCTTTTGTCCCACAATCACGGGGGTTTCACCAGGGGCTCCTGGGCACCCTAAATGGGGGGGCGGACGTTGGTTTGGAGTCGATCCCACCCTTTGTTCAAAAGTTATTCGCGGAATGACCGCAAAATGGTGGTTTTCATCCCTATACCTTATCCTAACCTTACCCTAATTGGATGCCCTGCCTAAACCTAAAACTCAATCCTAAACTAATTTGGCCCCTTTCTAATCCAAACTTAACCCCAATCTATCCCACCCCCCTTAATTAAAATACCTAATAATCTGGATCCTGCCTGAAAACCGTCCTGAGCCCCATGAAGCCTCCTTCAGCCTCACCTGAACCCCATCGCCCCCCCCAAAGAGGAGAGTGAGGCCAATTAAAGGGGAAAGTAATAGGTGAAGGCAAAAAGAAGGACGATTGAAGGCAATATTGGAAAGGACGAAAGCAGAGGTCAAAGGTCAGAGGGCAAATTATGCCAGGGGGAGGAAGAAAGGGAGAAGGAGAGGAGGTGAAAGCCTTAATTGATCACAAGCTGTTGTGCCCGCCCTGCATCCAGAGGGGCGTGTTTAGAGGGAGTACTTAAGGAGCTGCATCTCAGCCTCCAGCCTGTGGGTCCTCGCCTGAGGAAGGGCAATTCAGCCCGAAACGTCGCGACAGGGCCCACATATGAGCTCGTTTATTATTTTAGTTTGTTATTTTTGGGGAATCAAAATAATTTGACACTGGGGAATTCAAAAATATGCAATAAACACAATACAGTGTTATTGACAATAATAAAAATACGTAGTACTCACCTTATACCCACTATACTTACCTGGGAAAATCCTGGAAATACTTACCTGGGACAATTTGGAACCTAAAAGGGAATAAAAATGTACTTACCTGGGACAATCTGGAACCTAAAAGAGAATAAGAATGTACTTACCTGGGACAATTCGGAACCTAAAAGAGAACAAAAATGACATCACTATTACGTATAAGGCCAATCCTTGGCTACGTAATATTCTCGTAGGGGGTAATGACTGTTTTTCGGAGTGCTGGGCAGTGCCAAGGGGCGCACCCAGACGTGGCGGACTCCGGGAAGGGACGGTGTCGTTGAGAGTGCACTGACTCCTCCCTCTGGGGGGGATGTCCTCTTTTCCCCAAACCTAACCCTAACCCTTACCCTAACCCTAACCCACCCTTACCCTAACCCTAACCTCAATGTCCTCTAGCCCTAACCTTAACCTGAGTGATTTCTGGCTCTAACCTTAACCTGAGTGATGTCTGGCCCTAACCTTAACCTGAGTGATTTTTGATCCTAACCTTAACCTGAGTAACCTCTGATCCTAACCTTAACCTGAAGAAGTCTTGATCTCATCTTGAAGAAAATTTGACCCTAAATTTAATCCGATTGTTTTCTGGCTCTAAATTTGAACCTTAATATAGGACAGCCCTGATCCGGCTTAGTGTGATCCACCTTACTGGTCAACGGAAATTGGTCTGCGTGACCTCTGGCCTTGACCCTGGCCTGATATGCGTGTGTTTGTGTGAGTGTGGGATTCTTGGTCCTGTTGAAGGATGATGGACTGTGCCTTTAATCTTGCCGTCTTCGACGGCAAGATTCAATTTTGTCTAGACCTTACCCTTACCCTAACCCTAACCCTAACCCCTTACCCTAACCCTAACCCTACCCCACTGGAAGCACAATTCGCACCAGATTCTCACGACATAGACATAATATCTTAAGAAAGAAAGACATCCATACTCACCTGGTTAAACACTTTCTGCAGCACGGCTGGGATGCAGTTCAGGTCTCCGTCCTTGAATCTAACCCAAATTGGAATACGACCCAGAGACGGAGAGCCGAGAGGGTCTGGATATACAAATTAGGCACTTTAGTTCCACATGGTCTTAATGAGGCTTGGTTGTGATGCTGCATAGGACTGGATGGAGTGTGCACGAATTTCATCACTGCTTCGCAGTGATGAAATTCTTTTCCCCTTCCCCTAACCCCTAACCCTAACCCTAACCCTTGGACCTGGCACTTGGTGAAATTTTCGCATTGAATGGCGATTTTCAATCGGCCATAACTCCGCCCAGGAACGTTTGGGAGACTCGAAAACTAGTCCATTGGAAAGCCCGTGGCCACATTAGGGGGGACGACAAAAATTCAAGTCAATCCGAATAAGTCAGATTTTGACGGTTTTTGGGAAATAACTCAAAAACTACACGTTTGGTCATGGGGCTCCTCGAGACGCATCGTTAGACACCTAGCTCGGCTTTCTAGCACCTTCCTAACTCGAGATAAGTTCAGAATGACCGAAGAATTTTCGGTCATTTTTCCATATCTCGGCTTCCTTTTGTCCCACAATCACGGGGGTTTCACCAGGGGCTCCTGGGCACCCTAAATGGGGGGGCGGACGTTGGTTTGGAGTCGATCCCACCCTTTGTTCAAAAGTTATTCGCGGAATGACCGCAAAATGGTGGTTTTCATCCCTATACCTTATCCTAACCTTACCCTAATTGGATGCCCTGCCTAAACCTAAAACTCAATCCTAAACTAATTTGGCCCCTTTCTAATCCAAACTTAACCCCAATCTATCCCACCCCCCTTAATTAAAATACCTAATAATCTGGATCCTGCCTGAAAACCGTCCTGAGCCCCATGAAGCCTCCTTCAGCCTCACCTGAACCCCATCGCCCCCCCCAAAGAGGAGAGTGAGGCCAATTAAAGGGGAAAGTAATAGGTGAAGGCAAAAAGAAGGACGATTGAAGGCAATATTGGAAAGGACGAAAGCAGAGGTCAAAGGTCAGAGGGCAAATTATGCCAGGGGGAGGAAGAAAGGGAGAAGGAGAGGAGGTGAAAGCCTTAATTGATCACAAGCTGTTGTGCCCGCCCTGCATCCAGAGGGGCGTGTTTAGAGGGAGTACTTAAGGAGCTGCATCTCAGCCTCCAGCCTGTGGGTCCTCGCCTGAGGAAGGGCAATTCAGCCCGAAACGTCGCGACAGGGCCCACATATGAGCTCGTTTATTATTTTAGTTTGTTATTTTTGGGGAATCAAAATAATTTGACACTGGGGAATTCAAAAATATGCAATAAACACAATACAGTGTTATTGACAATAATAAAAATACGTAGTACTCACCTTATACCCACTATACTTACCTGGGAAAATCCTGGAAATACTTACCTGGGACAATTTGGAACCTAAAAGGGAATAAAAATGTACTTACCTGGGACAATCTGGAACCTAAAAGAGAATAAGAATGTACTTACCTGGGACAATTCGGAACCTAAAAGAGAACAAAAATGACATCACTATTACGTATAAGGCCAATCCTTGGCTACGTAATATTCTCGTAGGGGGTAATGACTGTTTTTCGGAGTGCTGGGCAGTGCCAAGGGGCGCACCCAGACGTGGCGGACTCCGGGAAGGGACGGTGTCGTTGAGAGTGCACTGACTCCTCCCTCTGGGGGGGATGTCCTCTTTTCCCCAAACCTAACCCTAACCCTTACCCTAACCCTAACCCACCCTTACCCTAACCCTAACCTCAATGTCCTCTAGCCCTAACCTTAACCTGAGTGATTTCTGGCTCTAACCTTAACCTGAGTGATGTCTGGCCCTAACCTTAACCTGAGTGATTTTTGATCCTAACCTTAACCTGAGTAACCTCTGATCCTAACCTTAACCTGAAGAAGTCTTGATCTCATCTTGAAGAAAATTTGACCCTAAATTTAATCCGATTGTTTTCTGGCTCTAAATTTGAACCTTAATATAGGACAGCCCTGATCCGGCTTAGTGTGATCCACCTTACTGGTCAACGGAAATTGGTCTGCGTGACCTCTGGCCTTGACCCTGGCCTGATATGCGTGTGTTTGTGTGAGTGTGGGATTCTTGGTCCTGTTGAAGGATGATGGACTGTGCCTTTAATCTTGCCGTCTTCGACGGCAAGATTCAATTTTGTCTAGACCTTACCCTTACCCTAACCCTAACCCTAACCCCTTACCCTAACCCTAACCCTACCCCACTGGAAGCACAATTCGCACCAGATTCTCACGACATAGACATAATATCTTAAGAAAGAAAGACATCCATACTCACCTGGTTAAACACTTTCTGCAGCACGGCTGGGATGCAGTTCAGGTCTCCGTCCTTGAATCTAACCCAAATTGGAATACGACCCAGAGACGGAGAGCCGAGAGGGTCTGGATATACAAATTAGGCACTTTAGTTCCACATGGTCTTAATGAGGCTTGGTTGTGATGCTGCATAGGACTGGATGGAGTGTGCACGAATTTCATCACTGCTTCGCAGTGATGAAATTCTTTTCCCCTTCCCCTAACCCCTAACCCTAACCCTAACCCTTGGACCTGGCACTTGGTGAAATTTTCGCATTGAATGGCGATTTTCAATCGGCCATAACTCCGCCCAGGAACGTTTGGGAGACTCGAAAACTAGTCCATTGGAAAGCCCGTGGCCACATTAGGGGGGACGACAAAAATTCAAGTCAATCCGAATAAGTCAGATTTTGACGGTTTTTGGGAAATAACTCAAAAACTACACGTTTGGTCATGGGGCTCCTCGAGACGCATCGTTAGACACCTAGCTCGGCTTTCTAGCACCTTCCTAACTCGAGATAAGTTCAGAATGACCGAAGAATTTTCGGTCATTTTTCCATATCTCGGCTTCCTTTTGTCCCACAATCACGGGGGTTTCACCAGGGGCTCCTGGGCACCCTAAATGGGGGGGCGGACGTTGGTTTGGAGTCGATCCCACCCTTTGTTCAAAAGTTATTCGCGGAATGACCGCAAAATGGTGGTTTTCATCCCTATACCTTATCCTAACCTTACCCTAATTGGATGCCCTGCCTAAACCTAAAACTCAATCCTAAACTAATTTGGCCCCTTTCTAATCCAAACTTAACCCCAATCTATCCCACCCCCCTTAATTAAAATACCTAATAATCTGGATCCTGCCTGAAAACCGTCCTGAGCCCCATGAAGCCTCCTTCAGCCTCACCTGAACCCCATCGCCCCCCCCAAAGAGGAGAGTGAGGCCAATTAAAGGGGAAAGTAATAGGTGAAGGCAAAAAGAAGGACGATTGAAGGCAATATTGGAAAGGACGAAAGCAGAGGTCAAAGGTCAGAGGGCAAATTATGCCAGGGGGAGGAAGAAAGGGAGAAGGAGAGGAGGTGAAAGCCTTAATTGATCACAAGCTGTTGTGCCCGCCCTGCATCCAGAGGGGCGTGTTTAGAGGGAGTACTTAAGGAGCTGCATCTCAGCCTCCAGCCTGTGGGTCCTCGCCTGAGGAAGGGCAATTCAGCCCGAAACGTCGCGACAGGGCCCACATATGAGCTCGTTTATTATTTTAGTTTGTTATTTTTGGGGAATCAAAATAATTTGACACTGGGGAATTCAAAAATATGCAATAAACACAATACAGTGTTATTGACAATAATAAAAATACGTAGTACTCACCTTATACCCACTATACTTACCTGGGAAAATCCTGGAAATACTTACCTGGGACAATTTGGAACCTAAAAGGGAATAAAAATGTACTTACCTGGGACAATCTGGAACCTAAAAGAGAATAAGAATGTACTTACCTGGGACAATTCGGAACCTAAAAGAGAACAAAAATGACATCACTATTACGTATAAGGCCAATCCTTGGCTACGTAATATTCTCGTAGGGGGTAATGACTGTTTTTCGGAGTGCTGGGCAGTGCCAAGGGGCGCACCCAGACGTGGCGGACTCCGGGAAGGGACGGTGTCGTTGAGAGTGCACTGACTCCTCCCTCTGGGGGGGATGTCCTCTTTTCCCCAAACCTAACCCTAACCCTTACCCTAACCCTAACCCACCCTTACCCTAACCCTAACCTCAATGTCCTCTAGCCCTAACCTTAACCTGAGTGATTTCTGGCTCTAACCTTAACCTGAGTGATGTCTGGCCCTAACCTTAACCTGAGTGATTTTTGATCCTAACCTTAACCTGAGTAACCTCTGATCCTAACCTTAACCTGAAGAAGTCTTGATCTCATCTTGAAGAAAATTTGACCCTAAATTTAATCCGATTGTTTTCTGGCTCTAAATTTGAACCTTAATATAGGACAGCCCTGATCCGGCTTAGTGTGATCCACCTTACTGGTCAACGGAAATTGGTCTGCGTGACCTCTGGCCTTGACCCTGGCCTGATATGCGTGTGTTTGTGTGAGTGTGGGATTCTTGGTCCTGTTGAAGGATGATGGACTGTGCCTTTAATCTTGCCGTCTTCGACGGCAAGATTCAATTTTGTCTAGACCTTACCCTTACCCTAACCCTAACCCTAACCCCTTACCCTAACCCTAACCCTACCCCACTGGAAGCACAATTCGCACCAGATTCTCACGACATAGACATAATATCTTAAGAAAGAAAGACATCCATACTCACCTGGTTAAACACTTTCTGCAGCACGGCTGGGATGCAGTTCAGGTCTCCGTCCTTGAATCTAACCCAAATTGGAATACGACCCAGAGACGGAGAGCCGAGAGGGTCTGGATATACAAATTAGGCACTTTAGTTCCACATGGTCTTAATGAGGCTTGGTTGTGATGCTGCATAGGACTGGATGGAGTGTGCACGAATTTCATCACTGCTTCGCAGTGATGAAATTCTTTTCCCCTTCCCCTAACCCCTAACCCTAACCCTAACCCTTGGACCTGGCACTTGGTGAAATTTTCGCATTGAATGGCGATTTTCAATCGGCCATAACTCCGCCCAGGAACGTTTGGGAGACTCGAAAACTAGTCCATTGGAAAGCCCGTGGCCACATTAGGGGGGACGACAAAAATTCAAGTCAATCCGAATAAGTCAGATTTTGACGGTTTTTGGGAAATAACTCAAAAACTACACGTTTGGTCATGGGGCTCCTCGAGACGCATCGTTAGACACCTAGCTCGGCTTTCTAGCACCTTCCTAACTCGAGATAAGTTCAGAATGACCGAAGAATTTTCGGTCATTTTTCCATATCTCGGCTTCCTTTTGTCCCACAATCACGGGGGTTTCACCAGGGGCTCCTGGGCACCCTAAATGGGGGGGCGGACGTTGGTTTGGAGTCGATCCCACCCTTTGTTCAAAAGTTATTCGCGGAATGACCGCAAAATGGTGGTTTTCATCCCTATACCTAACCCTAACCCTAACCCTAACCCTAACCCTTACCCTTACCCTAACCCTAACCCTAACCCTAACCCTAACCCTAACCCCTAACCCTTACCCTTACCCTTACCCCTAACCCTTACCCTTACCCTTACCCTAACCCTTATCCTAACCTTACCCTAATTGGATGCCCTGCCTAAACCTAAAACTCAATCCTAAACTAATTTGGCCCCTTTCTAATCCAAACTTAACCCCAATCTATCCCACCCCCCTTAATTAAAATACCTAATAATCTGGATCCTGCCTGAAAACCGTCCTGAGCCCCATGAAGCCTCCTTCAGCCTCACCTGAACCCCATCGCCCCCCCCAAAGAGGAGAGTGAGGCCAATTAAAGGGGAAAGTAATAGGTGAAGGCAAAAAGAAGGACGATTGAAGGCAATATTGGAAAGGACGAAAGCAGAGGTCAAAGGTCAGAGGGCAAATTATGCCAGGGGGAGGAAGAAAGGGAGAAGGAGAGGAGGTGAAAGCCTTAATTGATCACAAGCTGTTGTGCCCGCCCTGCATCCAGAGGGGCGTGTTTAGAGGGAGTACTTAAGGAGCTGCATCTCAGCCTCCAGCCTGTGGGTCCTCGCCTGAGGAAGGGCAATTCAGCCCGAAACGTCGCGACAGGGCCCACATATGAGCTCGTTTATTATTTTAGTTTGTTATTTTTGGGGAATCAAAATAATTTGACACTGGGGAATTCAAAAATATGCAATAAACACAATACAGTGTTATTGACAATAATAAAAATACGTAGTACTCACCTTATACCCACTATACTTACCTGGGAAAATCCTGGAAATACTTACCTGGGACAATTTGGAACCTAAAAGGGAATAAAAATGTACTTACCTGGGACAATCTGGAACCTAAAAGAGAATAAGAATGTACTTACCTGGGACAATTCGGAACCTAAAAGAGAACAAAAATGACATCACTATTACGTATAAGGCCAATCCTTGGCTACGTAATATTCTCGTAGGGGGTAATGACTGTTTTTCGGAGTGCTGGGCAGTGCCAAGGGGCGCACCCAGACGTGGCGGACTCCGGGAAGGGACGGTGTCGTTGAGAGTGCACTGACTCCTCCCTCTGGGGGGGATGTCCTCTTTTCCCCAAACCTAACCCTAACCCTTACCCTAACCCTAACCCACCCTTACCCTAACCCTAACCTCAATGTCCTCTAGCCCTAACCTTAACCTGAGTGATTTCTGGCTCTAACCTTAACCTGAGTGATGTCTGGCCCTAACCTTAACCTGAGTGATTTTTGATCCTAACCTTAACCTGAGTAACCTCTGATCCTAACCTTAACCTGAAGAAGTCTTGATCTCATCTTGAAGAAAATTTGACCCTAAATTTAATCCGATTGTTTTCTGGCTCTAAATTTGAACCTTAATATAGGACAGCCCTGATCCGGCTTAGTGTGATCCACCTTACTGGTCAACGGAAATTGGTCTGCGTGACCTCTGGCCTTGACCCTGGCCTGATATGCGTGTGTTTGTGTGAGTGTGGGATTCTTGGTCCTGTTGAAGGATGATGGACTGTGCCTTTAATCTTGCCGTCTTCGACGGCAAGATTCAATTTTGTCTAGACCTTACCCTTACCCTAACCCTAACCCTAACCCCTTACCCTAACCCTAACCCTACCCCACTGGAAGCACAATTCGCACCAGATTCTCACGACATAGACATAATATCTTAAGAAAGAAAGACATCCATACTCACCTGGTTAAACACTTTCTGCAGCACGGCTGGGATGCAGTTCAGGTCTCCGTCCTTGAATCTAACCCAAATTGGAATACGACCCAGAGACGGAGAGCCGAGAGGGTCTGGATATACAAATTAGGCACTTTAGTTCCACATGGTCTTAATGAGGCTTGGTTGTGATGCTACATAGGACTGGATGGAGTGTATGGCAGATTGGGAGGCAGGAGCCCTCCGACAGTGTGAAAAGAGACCCATTTATTATTATCGCTATTTAGACGATATTTGGGGCGTATGGACACATTCAGAGGATGACTTTAAGATTTTCTTAAACACTCTTAATAATTACAATCCGTCTATTAAGGTTAAATCCACCATGGATCGAAATTCAGTAGATTTTTTGGACACAACCACATTTAAGGGGCCCACCTTTAATCAAACTAATCGATTGGACGTTAAAGTTTTTTTCAAAGAGACGGATACACATGCACTATTGCATAAGACCAGCTTTCACCCGAAACACACTTTTGCAGGTCTAATTAAATCGCAATTGTTACGTTTCCATAGGATCTGCACACAAAAAGAAGATTTTCAGAAAGCGACTAAAGTGCTCTTCACTGCTTTGGCCAGCAGGGGGTACTCTAGGTCCTTTCTTAGAAATTGTTACAAGAGGTTCCTCCAAATTAAACCCCAAATTGTGTCCTCTGTGGTGCCTTTCATAACCACTTATTCGGACTCCACGGTGAAGCTGGTCAGAGAAATTAAGAAAAACTTTGAAGATTCCTTTAAAGAAAGGGGAATTTTATATAATCACAGGATCATTGCTGCATTCAGAAAAAACAAAAATCTGAAGGATTACCTGGTAAAAGCCAAAATTCCTAAATTAACTGATCCCAAACCAAAGCCACTGGATAAATTCTTTAAACAACAAGTATGGGTGTCTAATAATAGAACCAAATTAATATACCAAATTGATAATAAGGGAAATATTAATTCCAAAAACTGTGTTTATATAATCATTTGCAAACAATGTGGCCTTAAATATGTCGGTGAGACTGGGAACACAATTCGTACCAGATTCTCACGACATAGACATAATATTTTAAGAAAAAAAGACATCCATACTCACCTGGTTAAACACTTTCTGCAGCACGGCTGGGATGCAGTTCAGGCCTCCGTCCTTGAATCTAACCCAAATTGGAACACGACCCAGAGACGGAGAGCCGAGAGGGTCTGGATATACAAATTAGGCACTTTAGTTCCACATGGTCTTAATGAGGCTTGGTTGTGATGCTACATAGGACTGGATGGAGTGTGCACGAATTTCGTCACTGCTTCGCAGTGACGAAATTCTTTTCCCCTTCCCCTAACCCTTACCCTAACCCTTACCCTAACCCTTACCCTAACCCTAACCCTAACCCTAACCCTTACCCTAACCCTAACCCTAACCCTTACCCTTCCCCTAACCCTCCTAACCCTAACCCTAACCCTAACCCTTACCCTTAACCTGAGTGATTCCTGACCCTAACCTTAACCTGAGTGATTTCTGGCTCTAACCTTAACCTGAGTGATGTCTGGCCCTAACCTTAACCTGAGTGATTTTTGATCCTAACCTTAACCTGAGTAACCTCTGATCCTAACCTTAACCTGAAGAAGTCTTGATCTCATCCTGAAGAAAATTTGACCCTAAATTTAATCCGAGTGTTTTCTGGCTCTAAATTTGAACCTTAATATAGGACAGCCCTGATCCGGCTTAGTGTGATCCACCTTACTGGTCAACGGAAATTGGTCTGCGTGACCTCTGGCCTTGACCCTGGCCTGATATGCGTGTGTTTGTGTGGGTGTGGGATTCTTGGTCCTGTTGAAGGATGATGGACTGTGCCTTTAATCTTGCCGTCTTCGACGGCAAGATTCAATTTTGTCTAGACCTAACCCTAACCCTAACCCCAACCCTTCACCCGAGACATACTTTTGCAGGTCTAATTAAATCGCAATTGTTACGCTTCCACAGGATCTGCACACAGAAGGAAGATTTTCAGAAGGCGTCTAGAGTTCTCTTCACTGCCTTGGCCAGCAGGGGGTACTCTAGGACCTTCCTTAGAAATTGTTACAAGAGGTTCCTTCAAATTAAACCCCAAATAGTGTCCTCTATGGTGCCCTTTATCACCACTTATTCGGACTCCACGGTGAAGCTGGTCAGAGAAGTTAAGAAAAACTTTGAAGATTCCTTTAAAGAAAGGGGAATTTTATATAATCATAGGATCATTGCTGCATTCAGAAAAAACAAAAATCTGAAGGATTACCTGGTAAAAGCAAAAATTCCTAAATTTACTGATCCCAAACCAAGGCCACTGGATAAATTCTTTAAACAGCAAGTGTGGGTGTCTAATAATAGAACCAAATTAATATACCAAATTGATAAGGGAACTATTAATTCCAGAAACTGTGTTTATATAATAATTTGCAAACAATGTGGACTTAAATATGTCGTGAGACTGGAAACACGATTCGCACCAGATTCTCACGAGATAGACATAATATCTTAAGAAAGAAAGACATCCATACTCACCTGGTTAAACACTTTCTGCAGCACGGCTGGGATGCAGTTCAGGTCTCCGTCCTTGAATCTAACCCAAATTGGAACACGACCCAGAGACGGAGAGCCGAGAGGGTCTGGATATACAAATTAGGCACTTTAGTTCCACATGGTCTTAATGAGGCTTGGTTGTGATGCTGCATAGGACTGGATGGAGTGTGCACGAATTTCTTTTCTTTTCCCCTTACCATTTCCCTGACAAGCCTACAGGGAGAAAGACAAGCAGACAAACACCCACTCATGCAGACGGGGAGAAAAAGACAGCCATTTAACAGGAGCGGAAAAGGTAAAGGAAACAGGAGGACAGACATTACATGTAGATGCTAACAAGCAAAAGTATTCTTATAAACAATGTGTCCTTTTCACAAATTAACTCACTTTTTGCCACATCGTTTACTTTGGTTCACACAAACACTGACAAAGATTTATTTTCAATTCAATTTTATTTGTATAACACCAAATCATTAACTCAAGGCACAACATCATGGAGAGCAGAGAAACCCAACAGTTCACAAAATGAGCCAACACCGGGCATCAGTCGAGAGAAAAAAAACTCCCTTTTAACAGGAAGAAATCTCTGACAGAACCAGACTCAAAGATGTGCGGCCATCTGCCTCGACCAGTTGGGGTGAAAAGAAAAAATGGACAGGAGAGGTGGGGGACAGAAAGGGGGGAGACAAAAGACAAGGGTTAGGGAGGGAGGTAGAGACAGGAGAGAGAACAGGAGCAGAAATACATCAACCAAAACATGTTACAGAAATGTAAAACACACAAGGGGCCCCCATTTTGTGCTGTGGAAGTGTCGATTAATGATTTTTGTATACGCTTTGTGTTGCTGTGGCAGCAACTTTGAGGTTCAAACGGCGTTGTCGCTTTGTGTTGCTGTCGCAGCAAACTCGAGGTTACAATGTAACATGTTCTGAAGATGTCTTGGTGATCTGCCAAGCGTCAAGCTCAAAACTATGTTGGGTACCCTTTCTGGAATAGAGTACAAGAAAAAAAAAAAAAAAAAAAAAAAAAAAAACATAAAGCAGCAACAAACATCAGTCACTTGTGCCAAAGGAGGAGATTGGTATCCTCACCACCATAGGTTCTTCATGTATCATGGTGGCCACTGACCGGGGGGGCGGGTTTGACACAGGTAGGTCTCTAATCTGGAATAAATTAGAAAAAGAAAAAACATCAGCAGAAAACATACCAGTCAATTGAGTCACAGTAGGAGATTGGGATACTCACCACCATAGGTTTTTTGTCATGGTGGCTACTGACCAGAGGGGGGGGACTTTGTAGCAAGTAGGTCTCTATTCTGGAAAAGAGTAGAAAAAAAACAGCAAACATCCCAGTCAATTAAGTCACTGTAGGAGATTGGGATACTCATCACCATAAATTCTTTATGCATCATGGTGGCCACTGACTGGGGCGGCGGGCTTTGACACAGGTAGGTCTCTAATCTGGAATAGATTAGAAAAAAGAAACAGCAGCAGCATACATTGCAGTCATTTAAGTCACATGAGGAGTCTGGTATACTCGACACATAATAGGAGGACAGAGACAACGGACGACATGTACGTGATATTTTTTTGAGAAAAGAGATTATGCTTAGTCTCTTTAGCATAAATATAGTCCGATCCAGTTCCATTGCATTGGGTCCGATCCAGTTCCATTGCTTTGGGTCCGATCCAGTTCCATTGCATTGTGTCCCATCCAGTTCCATTGCATTGTGTCCCATCCAGTTCCATTGCATTGGGTCCGATCCAGTTCCATTGCATTGGTCATAAAGCAGCAGCAAACATCCGTCACTTAAGCCACAGGTGGGTTTGGGGATATTTGCCACCTTTTTCCATTCAGGTGTCGCAGATCAATTGGACAGCACCCAATACAATACATTGCACCCAATGCATTGCACCAACTCCAAAAAAATACATTTTACCCAATGCATTGCACCAACTTTTGTGTACACTTTATGTTGCTGTGGCAGCAACCTCAAGGTTTTAATGGTGTCGTCGCTTTGTGTAACATTTTCAGTAAGAGCAGACATTAATACAGATGTAACAATGTAACATATCCTATAGATGTCTTGGAGATCTGCCAAGCATTGCCTGAAGCTCAAAACCATGTTGTGTCTCCATTCTGGAATAGAGTAGAAGAAAGAACACCGACAAAGCAGCAACAAACATCAGTCACTTTTGCCACAGGAGATTGATATATAGATTAGAAAAAGAAAAACAGCAGCAGCATACATCGCAGTCATTTCAGTCACATGAGGAGTCTGGTATACTCGACACATAATAGGAGGACAGAGACAACGGACGACATGTACGTGATATTTTTTGGAGAAAAGAGATTATGCTTAGTCTCTTTAGCATAAATATAGTCCGATCCAGTTCCATTGCATTGTGTCCGATCCAGTTCCATTGCATTGGGTCCCATCCAGTTCCATTGGGTCCCATCCAGTTCCATTGCATTGGGTCCCATCCAGTTCCATTGCAATGGGTCCCATCCAGTTCCATTGCATTGTGTCCGATCCAGTTCCATTGGTCATTAAGCAGCAACAAACATCTGTCACTTAAGCCACAGGTGGGTTTGGGGATATTTGCCACCCTTTTTCCATTCAGGTGTCGCAGATCAATCGGACAGCACCCAATACAATACATTGCAACCAATGCATTGCACCAACTCGAAAAAAATACTTTTCACCTAATGCATTGCACCAACTCCAAAACAATACATTGTACCCAATGCATTGCACCAACTTTTGCGTACACTTTATGTTGCTGTGGTAGCAACCTCAAGGTTTTAATGGTGTTGTCGCTTTGTGTAACATTTTCAGTAAGAGCAGACATTAATACAGATGTAACATATCCTATAGATGTCTTGGAGATCTGCTAAGCGTTGCCTCAAACTCAAAACCATGTTGTGTCTCCATTCTGGAATAGAGTAGAAGAAAGAAAACCGACAAAGCAGCAACAAACATCAGTCACTTGTGCCACAGGAGATTGGGATACTCGCCACCCTAAGGTTTTTTGTCATGGTGGCTACTGACCGGAGGGGGGGGGGCTTTGAAGCAAGTAGGTCTCTATTATGGAATAGATTAGAAAAAAGAAAAGCAGCAGCAAACATTGCAGTCATTTAAATCACAGGAGGAGATTGGGATACTCACCACCATAGGTTCTTTATGTATCATGGTGGCCACTGACCGGGGGGCGGGCTTTGACACTGGTAGGTCTCTAATCTGGAATAGATTAGAAAAAGAAAAGCAGCAGCAAACATCCCAGTCATTCAAATCACAGAAGGAGATTGGGATACTCACCACCATAAATTATTTATGTATCATGCTGGCCACTGACCGGGGGCGGGCTTTGACACAGGTAGTTCTCTAATCTGGAATAGATAAGAAAAAAGAAAAAAATCACAGCAGCAAACATCCCAGTCATTTAAGTCACAGGAGGAGATTGGTATACTCACCACCATAGGTTCTTCACATCATGGTGGCCACTGACTGGGGGGGCTTGGACACAAGTAGGTCTCTATTCTGGAATAGATTAGAAAAAAGCAAAGCAGCAGCAAACATCGCAGTCATTTAAGTCACAGGAGGAGATTGGGATACTCACCACCAGAGGTTCTTTATGTATCATAGTGGCCACTGACCGGGGGGGCGGGCTTTGACACTGGTAGGTCTCTAATCTGGAATAGATTAGAAAAAAGAAAAGCAGCAGCAAACATCCCAGTCATTTAAGTCACAGGAGGAGATTGGGATACTCACCACCATAAATTCTTTATGTATCATGGTGGCCACTGACCGGGGGGGGCTTTGACACAAGTGGGTCTCTATTCTGGAATAGAGTAGAAAAAAGAACAGCAGCAAACATCCCAGTCATTTAAGTCACAGGAGGAGATTGGGATACTCACCACCATAAATTCTTTATGTATCATGGTGGCCACTGACCGAGGGGGCGGGCTTTGACACAGGTAGGTCTCTAATCTGGAAAAGAGTAGAAAAAAAGAGAACAGCAGCAAACATCCCAGTCAATTAAGTCACAGGAGGAGATTGGTATATTCACCACCATATGTTCTTCGCATATCATGTTGGCCACTGACTGGGGGGGGGCTTTGACACAAGTAGGTCTCTATTCTGGAAAAGAGTAGAAAAGAAGAACAGCAGCAAACATCCCAGTCATTTAAATCACAGGAGGAGATTGGGATACTCACCACCATAAATTCTTTATGTATCATGGTGGCCACTGACTGGGGGGGCGGCTTTGACACAGGTAGGTCTCTAATATGGAATAGATTAGAAAAAAGAAACAGCAGCAGCATACATCGCAGTCACTTAAGTCACACGAGGAGTATGGTATCCTCGACACATAATAGGAGGACAGAGACAACGGACGACATGTACGTGATATTTTTTTGAGAAAAGAGATTATGCTTAGTCCCTTTAGCATAAATATAGTCCGATCCAGTTCCATTGCATCCGATCCAGTTCCATTGCATTGTGTCCGATCCAGTTCCATTGCATTGTGTCCGATCCAGTTCAATTGCATTGGGTCCCATTGCATTGTGTCCCATCCAGTTCCATTGCATTGTGTCCCATCCAGTTCCATTGGTCATAAAGCAGCAACAAACATCCGTCACTTAAGCCACAGGTGGGTTTGGGGATATTTGCCACCCTTTTTCATTCAGGTGTCACAGATCCATTTCCATTGGACAGCACCCAATACAAAACAGTGCACCTAATGAATTGCAAATACTCCAAAACAATTCATTGCACCAACTCCAAAACAATACATTGCACCAACTCCAAAACAAAACATTGCACAGAAATCACACCACACAGTCGCTCGAACAGCTAAGTGGTGTTTAACTATTTTTTAGTTTTGTGCTGCAGCCCATTTGAGAAACACCTTTAGAAACCTTGAAACCCCTTGAGAAACCTTGTAAAACCTTGAAACATTAACAACCCCTGAAATGTTTTTTAAACCTTTAAAGCATAAATTTTAAACCTGTTGCCATTGTATAGGGTGCACCCTCTGGCATTAAACTTATGATTCCCCTGAAGCTTTACTAATATTTTTGGTCCTATATAAACCTTTAAATAGACCTTTATGAAACTGGGTTTCTGTTGTGCCTACAACAGGAAAAACGACTCACGTCCTCGCTGGACTCCGGGCTGTGTGCAGCAGCTGAGATTGAAGCCTGTTGTGGTGAAGAGATGATAAGAATGAGAGCAGAAAAGAACCCATAAACCAGCCAAAGTCAGCATTTATTTATGGCGTATTTCCATCGGTTCAGGTTATGGAGGACGAAATCTGACTTATGTATAAATAAATAAAATAAAAAATACAGAATTAAATAAATAAAAAAATAACTACAGAAATTAATAAATCCAAAAATACAGAAATAAATGAATCAATGCATAAATACAAAAATAAATGTATGAATAAATGAAAGAATAAGTAAAAGTTTTACATTTTTCTACATTTCTGTTCACCTACACTTATTTTTTTATTTCTGTGTCCATATGTTAATGAGGTAGGAGGTCCTTTTGTGGGATGGACACTTGCACGTGCCTCGGTTACCCGACCGGTAATTGGGATTAGCACAGTTAGGATTAATACGATTGTTAAGTGGTTTAACTGATCTACAGTTCGGCACTGTTCGGCTTATTCTGTCAAGTTTTGTTCCGTTTCGGACATCTCTTCTCCTTCTCTTCTAAAAATAGCACCTCCTACCAGGTACTGGGATAGTGGCAACACTACTTAAACCATGCCATGGCGAGTACAGCCGGTTGAAATACACCAATACTGATAAGATAACTGATGTCAGTGGGGAAACACAGAATGTAGGAAGTGGAAAAGGAAAGCAATAAGAGGATGAAAGAGGACACCGTCAGCTCAAAATGTTTACATTAAAAACAAAATAACACGTCAACTAGTGATAGCAAGATGAAGCTTCTTGAAGCATTGAAGCCTTCCACCCAAATGTTTCACAACAAAGGTTAATTTCTCGAGGCGTTAATGTGCTGTAGACAGCCAAATATATTGTGGGTAATTTTATCAATTTGTAATATACTCAAGAGACTGTACTGCAACAGTGCAGCCATGGGAATAATTAACAAGAAAAAGATATTAATTAATTTCAATAAGTGCATTTCATGTATGATTCATGTATTCATTCATATAAATAAAAAATTATATTTTAGTGTATAATGTATTTGTAACATGACAAAACAAAGAAATTAGGGCTGGGTGATTAATCGATTTTAAATCAAAATCAGATTTATTTGTTTGGACGATGTTAAAAAAATGAAAATCGATTTTTCCGTTTTACTGCGCTCACTCAGCTCCTGTTCCCTCCTTGTCAGAGAACTAGTGGAGCGAGGGAACAGGAGCTGAGTGAGTGAGTGAGTGAGTGCAGTAAAAAGGACAAATCAGAAACCCCCTGGAAGAAGTTAGGGTGTGTTCTGAAAGGGGCAGTTTTGGCAGGGTTATTTAACTGCTATGGCAGTTCATCCTTATGGTATTTTGACCAAAGCATGTCACAGACATGTTCATTAGGAAACCAGGGAACTATTTTAACTTGGAGAAATAAGGTATAATAAAGTCTCCTTTAAAAAGAATTATGAAAAATTGGCAACTATTTAAATGGAATATAAAGAAGTGTGTCCTGACTAGGCAGCCTAGTACTATTTTTCTACACTGATTTGGTGTCTTTAGGCCACATGACCTGGAAGCTATTGAGCCAAAATGCTAATATTTACATTATTAAAATTGTAAAAAATAAATGAGGTATTTAAATGGAATATAAAGAGTTGTTTCCTGACAAGGCAGACTAGTACTAGGTTTATACACTGATTTGGAGTCATTAATTATTTATTTATTTATTTATTTATTTATTTATTTATTTATTTATTTATTTATTTAATAAATACACTATTATTTACTTAAATGTGTCATTCATTATTTAAATAAATACATATATAAATAAACACACCATTAAATAATTACTTACGTCACATTTGTTTTCTTAAGTGGGTTAGGGTTAGGGTTAAATACTGACATGTTTTTTTTCCCTAATCACTTAGTACTAATAAGAACTAATAAGAACTCCACTTCAGGTTGTACCTGATACTCATTACAAACAAAATGTTTAATTAAATATTAGTTTAATATCATATGATAAAAATCAAAGTGTTAAAGTTTGAAATCCAGTTCTGTAGCAGGTTTGCGTTGTTGCTGCAAACAGAGAGTGAGACAAACACGCGACTGGGATCGTTTCATTAAAGAAGAAGACTGGTGTCAGTGAGGAAACAAAGTAATGTCAAACTTACATCTGTGATCTGTCAGCATCTCCTCTCCCTCTGGTGCGGCCATCAACACTTACAGCTTTTGTAAGGAGTTTGAATATTGGCACGAATGGTCAGCCAATCAGGTGTGAAAGCGGGAATTGTTTGGGGCGGGGCTTATTATTGAAAACAGGTGCGCTGTGACTGATTTTTTTAACCATAACTTTATTTAAAACATTCCACAAACGTTGACAAAGAAACAACATCCCCTTCAAAAAGATCAAATAAATAAACAACTTGATATAAAATAATTAGAATAATAAAATAAACACAGATAGGAGAGGAAAGACAGGAGTTATGAAGAGAGACAGGAGTTGTGCAGAGAGACTGCCCTCTGGTGGACAAATGTGACATTACATATAGAGGACGATTTGATTTAAAGCTGCTAAATTGTTTAAACTGATTAGAAATAAATAGATTGTTGAAAATAAAAGGAGTGAAAAAAGAAAAGAAAGAAAGAAAAAAAGAAGAAAAAAATTGTTCAAACTGATTAGAAATAAATAGATTGTTGAAAATAAAAGGAGTGAAAAAAGAAAAGAAAGAAAGAAAAAAAAGAAGAAAAAAATTGTTCAAACTGATTAGAAATAAATAGATTGTTGAAAAGAAAAGGAGTGAAAAAAGAAAAGAAAGAAAGAAAGAAAAGAAGAAAAAAATTGTTCAAACTGATTAGAAATAAATAGATTGTTGAAATAAATAGAGGAAGATTTGATAGAAAGCTGCTAAATAGTTGAAACTGCCCTCTAGTGTAGCACCAATTTATTCTGCTTCTGCAGGGGTTGGTGCCGACAACCGAACAAAACAGCAGTGTGTGAGTCCTCATGATCGTTTCCAAAGCCTCCTATGTGGCGTAAAGTCTTTCCATATACAAAATGACAACTCATGCACTGCTGCTCATACTTATAACCATGGCTGCAGTGCACCTGCATAATAGAACTTCCTAAGCCAGACTCAAAACAAAGTCCAACTTTGTTTTGGTTCCTGCTGCTGAGATATCTTTGAAGTGCTGAGAGGCTACTCGTCTTTATTATTGAATGAGTTTATAACGCAGAGTATGGTCTTCTAAGAAAAAAGTCTTATGACGTTGGACATAAATGACACACTCACACAATTTTTTAACACATACACCATTATCTAACATCAATAGTGGCACACACTTCAGCAGCAAGAAATGTGTGCAGAAAACAGTGAAACTTTGCTGCATGATTTTAATGTGAAAATGTAGTGTCACCTGGTGGACAAATATAAAAGAATAAAATGTAATGCTAGTAGTCCAACATGAAATCTTAACATAAAGAAATGCATTATTTTATGTTAAGATAAATGTGGGATCAAAAATAGCATTTTCAATAGTTTTCAATTGTACATTTTCTGGCTGTAGGAACAAATTAGGTTTGTTTGTTTTAAATCTGGCACTGCAGAAAAACTAACAATGCGGGGTTAGGGTTAACCCATCAAAATCAATGTCCATCATTGACCCATCATAAGGCCTAATAATGATAATAACCAAATACTCCTTGAATTGTATTTTATGGAAATTATTGAAGTTTTTTTTGTTTTTTAGATAGAAAAACAGTGGAGTTGTGAAAACAAACTGGCATTTAAAGGATTAAAGCTGCATTATACCATGTTGTGAACAATGTTATCAACATTCATCATATATACGGTATGTATACTGTATACATATATATATGTATGTATGTATATATATATATATATATATATATATATATATATATACATACACCTTGTAATGGATGTTTGTCTGAGGAATGGAATTTCAAGTTCCAATCAAAATTCAAATTGAATTCAAAAATGACAGAACGGATATTGAACTGAAAGTTGACTTTAAACTATTTTACTGCAAATCCCAGTCAAAAGTATACATTTTTACCACATTATTCAGAATGGAAGTTGTGCTTTTCTGAGCAGTGATAAAAATGGATGATACTCCTCTATGTGACAGTCGCCTGCTCTGGTTATGCTGAGGCTGCTCAATGACAGGTTCCATTCACAACAGGTTTAAAGGGCTTGAATGCCTTCTGCTGAGGCAAGGAATCTACTGACCTCTCTTTACATGCTCTCTGCTGCAGCCCACTGGCCTTTGTGTCACCCAACAATGATGGCACCACAGCACCACAGCCGGGGAACGCATCATTGTTCACTGTGGCCAATGGAAACGCAGCAAACAGACGTTTGTGTGATGTGTGACTTTCTGTGCATGTGAAGAGCGATGTAGAGACTGAACATCTGCTCTGTGACGAGGGGACAGTAAGGGAACGTCACTCCAAGAGAGAGCCAATCAGACGGAAGCTGTTTGGATTTATGCCAGGGTTTTTAGGCTTGTAAGACCTAAGTACAAGTGGCAAAAGTCTGTTTGTTTTTTTTAAATAGAAAAAGTCAGCTGAGACGAGATGCCCTACACACCGTCTGGCTTTTTCTGTGACCGGTTGATCCGGGAACGAGAGAGGAGAGACGGAGAAGGTTCTCTGAACAAACCACTGCGCTTCAATGGTCAGGACTTCAACACCCTGAGACAGGAGTGTCTTCAGAAGAAGAGTCTGTTTGAGGATGACTCTTTCCCGGCCACTGTGGAGTCTCTGGGCTTCAAAGAGCTCGGACACAAGTCGAACAAGGTCAAGAACATCATCTGGAAGAGGCCCAAGGTATGAGGAGGGGCAGGGAGTTTGGCCAGGTTGGCACATGGAAGGTAAAAAAAAGAGGGGGTGAATCACACATGAGAGGTGGGACAGTATATTTTTGATTTGTGGCAACAACAAATTTTGCATTAAAATGGCAGATTTCAAACTAACTGCTTCTCTACATCGATTTCAAGATTCTTCTCTTCATTTATAAATGAATCAACCCTTATTTCAACCAATAATAAATGAGGTTGTCATTATAAAAACTTTCAATAGCACGTACAAACCTCAAAAGCTGACGTGACCTTTCCCCTGTGGGTCTCTAGAGGTCACTGAACTTGAATTTCCAACTCAGAAACTTGGAGTACTCGAACACGTACAAGTTAGAATTCCAAGAAAGCAGCCACAATCCAAACACTGCTTCTTTTACAGTTAATAGCACCCCTGTCAAATTAGATTTCTGGATGTACACAGAGTACTGTTTGATTTTTATCCATAAGCATGTTGCTACGCTGTTTTTTGTGTGTGTGAAATACCATAATGGACCCTGTTATTGACTGGAATTTTTAACAATGGCCAGCCTGGGATACGTTTGATTCCACGTTTTTTTCCAACTTCTCTCTGGAACATGGTGAACTCGGAGGTGGCGTCACTCCCAGCTCCGAGTTCCGATGTAAATGGAACACAGCAAGAAAGTCGGAGCAACCTCCCCGACACTTCCACAATGGCTGCCGTAGTCCATACACTGCTACTTTAACTGTTAATTGCAATTCTGTCATAATTTTTCTCAGTTCTACTGTTCTACTGTTTATAGCAGGGTATGTGATCAGAGTGGAGCTGAGGAATTTTGACTGGAGTGAGGTAGAAAATAACAAAATAATAATAACACATTAAATAATTACCCTAACAATCAGAATAATAATAATAATAACAATAATAATAAGAGTCACCTTATCTCTTGCTCCATCTTAATCTAATGTCACTATACCAGTGTGTGAAGTATATGTGAGGAAGAGGAGGATGATGTGAGAGTAAATGATCATATTGGGAATAAATCTGCCTCCTGTGAAAAGTCTGTAGCTGACTTTGCTCAACCTGTTTACGCCACTGTATTTTTATGTTGGTAAATATGTTGTTACTTTGAGAACTCAATATTTTCTCAGGAGGTTCTTGGTATAAAAAGTTTGAGAACCACTGATGTAGAACTGTATCCCTAGCCCGCGATACATTTGCGTACATTTTTTCCCCCGACTTCTCAACCAGAATGAGGTCAACAAACTTCTAATCAGGCAACCCAAAAGTCAAACTTCTCAGTCATAGGTTGGCAATACAAGCTTAAAACGATATCAGGATATTCCATGATGTATTCCATGATAATAACAATATTTTTGGTGACATGTTAGAGATTTTAAAAATATAAGTGTTTGTGTTAATATGGAATGATACATCATTCACAATAAAAACATATTTTTGAACCAAAATTAATCTATTAAATAAGAAAACATACAGAAATACTTCATTATGACTTGACTATAAGTGGCATGGAATTGATTGGCGGATAACATGTTTGCGACCTCTGATTTAGACCAGTTCTCTGATATGTCTTTTGTTTGGCAGGAAATTTGTGAGAATCCTCAGTTCATTGTGGGAGGAGCCAGTAGGACAGACATCTGCCAGGGAGATCTGGGTAAATACCGTCCTTTATTTCCCTCAACTTTTCATGAAGTGTGAACCTTTCACTGATGAACAAATGTTTTAAATAAAAACAGTTTAAAATGTACAGAACCAATTTATTCAATCATTTTATCCATAACCTAATAACTGAGTTTCAAGACCTGTTTGGAACAAATGAATGGAAGGAAACTAAGGATTATTTTCATAATCGATGAATCTGTTGATTCTTTTATCGATTACACCTGGAAATTTGAATTGAATGATTGTTTTGTCCATAAACAAAAAAATATTCAGTTTTAATTATTTATTTGTTACATGGAGCAAAGAAACCAGAAATATTCACATTGAAGAAGCTGAAAAATCAGAAAACATATTTTAATTCTTTAAAAATCACTCAAATCACAATAATTGACAACTCATGTAGTAATAGATCGTTAATCTATAAAAAATGTTCAGCCCGAAAGAAAAATAAGTAAATTCTGTTGTATCTACTAAACCACAGAGGTTTGAGGCTCCTGTTTTTTTTTTTTTGGTTTAAAGGTTTTAAGATAAATAAAACCCCAACAACAGTTATGCATCAATACGCTTAAATAGGTAGATATTAGCTACCTAGAAAGTTAGCTAAGCTACTAAAATGAGTGGCTAGCTAGCTAGCTATAATGCACTTTATTTGTCCCAAAACTCTGAATTTTCTTCGTGGAATTTTAATTCATTTTATTCATTGATAAACCTCAAATTTAGACCTAGCTATTTTGAGACAAACACAGTTTTCAATCATCAGTTAACCCTACCCCTTCATTCAAAACTAAAATACATTTTTATTTCATACTGGTTCTCACTTTATTAACCCTTATACATGGCTTTCCCTAAATTGACAAAAAGGCAATTTATTCTTGACTTGAAAAATGATTTCCAATGGTTTTACATTTGATATCTAAAAAAAAGTGCCGGACACTTTGGTGAACAAATATCCCCCTGGTCCCCCTGCACATGGCCTCCCCATAATGTGCTTACTCTTTTCGAAGGGAATCCATCCAGCAGCACTTCCCATTGTTGTCTCGTCACAGTGAGAATAAAGGGGACAAAGGTCCTGTTAACCTGTTCACTGTTGAAACACACACCTGGACATTCAGCAAAACTGATGTCCTCAGCACTCAGCGGATCTCTTCCTCCTGCAAAACAAAATGTAGTCATGAGTGAAGTCAGTGTCAGTCTTTATATCTGTGAGGTAAAAGGCACCAGAGCTGAACCACAAACTATTTTTGAGGCAGCTTCCATTTCATTGCTGACATGGGTTAGGGTTAGGGTGCATTAAACAAAGTAAACACTAGTCAGACACATGTGGAGCCATGTAACTAAATTATAAAAATATGTTTACATATGATAGAAGAATGTAACAATACACACCATATGGACAAAAGTATTTGGCCACACCTGTAGAGTATTGAATTCAGGTGTTTCTCTCAGGCTTTGGTCTCTAGGCCTCTTATCGCCAATGAAGGACAATCTTGACAGTTTGCGGACGTTCCTTTTTCTATTCCAATATGACTGTGTCCCAGTGCACAAAGCAAGAAATATAAAGACATGGTTTGACTTTGAGTTTTGTGGAAGAACTTGACTGAACTGGTCCATTACAGTTGGTCCCAATACTTTTGTCCACATTGTGTAAACTCTACATGAAAATGTCCCATCTTCATCTGATTTTTCCAATTCTAATAATAAACATATTAATAAATTAGAGTAGATGAGCTCCTCACACCCATGTGTAGCTATATACAGTAATTAGATGTTTGTGATTTAATTGATTTCCTGTGTACAGGTGACTGTTGGTTGTTGGCCGCTATCGCTTGTCTCACCCTGAATGAGAAGCTTCTCTACCGTGTTGTTCCTGCAGAGCAAAGCTACTCAGAGAGATATGGCGGCATCTTCCACTTCCAGGTCAGGAAGTTAAAATAAATGTCCATGTAATCCTTCATTTCTGCTCCTTAAAGTCAAGCGACTCCTCAATTAAAGGCCCAGTGTGTGAAACATAGACTGTATATAGAGATGGAAGTAGTCAAAGTCTTATGATTTGCAATATGACTTATTTTCTGAAGGTTCACAGAAAGTTCTTCAATGCTGTTTTTTCCTTCTTCTCCTTCAGTTCTGGCGTTACGGTGACTGGGTGGATGTCGTCATCGACGACCGCATCCCAACCGTCAACAACCAACTGGTCTTCACTAAGTCCGCAGAGAGAAACGAGTTCTGGAGCGCCCTGCTGGAGAAAGCCTACGCCAAGTGAGTTTAACCTGGCAAGTTTTTATGTCTGAGAAGACGTTAGCTGTGGTTTTGTTGTAGCAAAGCAAAGGCGTGTGGATGAGTTATCATTAAAATAATTAGTTGACAGTGGATCACTAAAATAATTGTTAGTTGCTGCCCCAGTTATTACTTCATCCCACAGAGTGGGAGTATTGTTTTTGGTGGCTCTGTCTGTCTGGCTTCGGCGGATCTGAACTGAGATACTCGGTACTGAACATTGATGTAAATGTTATCATCATTTCTCTTTCCAGGCTTCACGGCTCCTATGAGGCCCTCAAGGGTGGAAACACCACAGAGGCCATGGAGGATTTCACCGGTGGAGTCACAGAGTTCTACGAGATGAAGGAGGCTCCCAAAGAGCTTTACAAAATAATGAAGAAAGCTCTGGAGAGAGGCTCTCTCATGGGCTGTTCTATCGATGTGAGTCTGTCAGAAGGTCACTTACCTTCTGACTTAAATCTATGGGTGAACACGTTCAGAGAAAACATCAGCTTCATCCAAGAGCCTCAACCACTGGAGGGCACCAAAAACAAAAGCTTCAGCTGGTTTTCATTTTCTCTCCTTAGGTCACAATCTAATCAAATTAGGATTGTGTTGGTGACTGGTCGGCAGATTATTTAGGCCCTGTCCCCACAAAACAGCACAAAACACAAAACGCAAAAAACACAAAAGCCCACAAATGTATACACATACAGTATATACTGAAAATAATGAAATTTCTTTTACTTTTTTTTAGCAACTAAGCATTTTTTGTTTCTTTTATGATCAGATTTTGTTTTCTTGCTTGGTTTTTAGTTTAGTGTTATAATGTTAAAATGACAAATTAATTGTCTAGTCATATAAAATAATATTGTGCTGGTAAAGAAAATCAAACACAGCCATGTTAAGTCATTTTAATGTGTGTATAAAGGCAAAATAATTAAAAAAAAGGCCAGGGTAAAATCATTTATTCTTCAGTATCTATGTCTTTAAAACATTTTATCATGGTTCTTGGCCCTTGATGTTAACGTTATTATGTTATTTTGATTTACTTTCAGTCTCTGGTTCCCGCTCGCCTTGAGACTCGCACTGTGACTGGACTTGTGAAGGGTCACGCCTACTCTGTGACGGCAGTGGAGGAGGTAAAACATGAGGAGGCCCATAGGCACAAATCCAAATTTTATCTAGCTTGTTTTTTTTGGCAGTCTTGACAGGTAAAAAAATGCTAGATCAAATTTTTTCAAGGCTGATTCACAAGATAGAGATTTTTAAAGAGGTGGTTTTGAATGTAATTTCTGATCCATTTCAATGTGAACTTCAGATAGAATTTGAAAGTGTCTTTTCAATAGATCCGGAGAGACGGGAGTTCATTGGAGGCGCTTAAAACAATCAACACAGTGTCAGACAATGGTTTAAAAATCAGAAGAAAGTCTGTGCTGCAGCTCCATGTAACCATGTGGGACAGAAACAGGCACAGATTTCTGTTGATGACCTGTTTTTCCAGGGCGTGGCCTGTAACTATAGAAATCCACTTCAGGGAAGAGCAGGTGAAGGGAAGTTAGATGTTACATTCGGACCCAAATGCAGGTTGAAACATAAATAAAAAGAGTTTGTAATAAAACAAACAAAAAGGCAAAAACAACCCAAAGGACGAGGCGAAGGCATGACGAAAAGTCAAAACGGAAAAATACCTTTTAAGACAGGAAGCAGAAACACAGGAAACTGGATGAAAAACTCTGAACAGGATGAACTGAAACCAAGAAACAGGGAGCCAAAGAGGGATAATCAAACACAGGTGAAACTAATTAGACACAGATGAATCACATTAGGGCGGGGCAAGTTCGACATACCAGAAAATATTCTTCAATTTTCTTTTTAAGGAAACAGAATCTGCAAATGGTGTAAGTGTAAAGTTTGCTTGTCAGGAATTCCTGAAACCCTAACCCTAACCCTTAACACAATAATGTCATAATCAAATAAAATTTTATGTGGCCAAATCACAATATGCATTATTTCAAGGTGCTTTACATTGTAACACAGAAACCTTTATAACAGGGCTCTCAAACTCAAATGTCCTGGGGGCCAATGAGTATCTAGTGTGGCTAGTTGGGGGCCGTTTTTTCTGTTCAGGAGTGGTGGCTTATGCCGCATTTCAAAATCAATGTTTTGAAAAAATGTAATTATATAATGTAATGTTTAGAATATACTGATATCAATTTTAATTACAGAATAATAATAATGGCAATAGTACAACTAATATTAATAGTGTAATCCTGGGTTTGTCTGTTAAGAGAAAAATCACAACTTCCTCTTATCACAACACTGAAAAACAAGGTGTGCCACCCAAAATATTTCCTGATCCATCCCACATAAAACATCCACGTAAACATGTCAACATTTTGGATTGGCCCTCCAATCTTAAAAATAAATCATGCAATAATAAATCTCATTTTACAAATATCCTGGATGCTGCAGCCCTGGTGTCAAAGGTATCTGCAGAGTGAGCACAATAAAACTAACAACAACAACAATAATAATAATAATAATAAAAGTTTGGGTCCTTAGTTTCAGCTGTTTGTCAAACTGTCCTCACATAAAGTTTGATGAAAAAATCTAAACTCTCAGGAGTCATGTTTGTGTTTTCATGTCTCTGTGCTGCATCTGTTTATGTATAGAAACATTATGAATAAACAGATTCTGGTTCTCTCAGTGTAAAGCGTCGCAAGCGTCCAAAGTTCGTCTGGTGCGCCTCAGGAACCCGTGGGGTCAAGTGGAATGGAACGGTCCCTGGAGTGACAAGTAACAAGCTTTTAACCGTCTTCACACACAACTTGTGTCATAATGTGTTTTATATGTGATTTTTTAAATGATTTCTGAGGCAGTGTTACAGCGCCACATACAGGCCTGTCAATATACTACAGTGTTTAGAGTCATCTTGTGAGTATGAAGACATTTCTGGAAAAGAAAACTTTGTAAGAACGAAAAAGAAAAAGACTGTATAGGGAACGTTTTGTTTTATGTGTGGGTTGGGGCCTTAGAGAACCTTTAAAAGCACTTTAAATTAGTCTAACCCTAACCCTTTGACACCAGAACTGGTCTTTGACATTTGACCAGTCTTGGTATATTTCAGTTCTGTGTCTCAGCTTCAGTAAGTTCTTTGTGATTTTGTTTGTGATGTGATGTTTGTGGTTTTCTCCTCTGTGAAAGCTCTAAGGAGTGGACCTCACTGTCCAAAGATGAAAAAGATAAGCTACAGCACCAGAGTGCCGAGGACGGAGAGTTCTGGTCAGTGATGTGTTTTATTTACCTTCAAAACTTTTACTTTACTTTTTAAACTTTAGCTTTAAAAAACCTACTTGTTTATCTTGCATTTACATTTTTCATTTTCATTTTCTGTCTGTATCCAGGATGTCATTTGAGGATTTCAGGAAGAACTACACCAAGATCGAGATCTGTAACCTCACACCTGATGCTCTGGAGGACGACAAGATCCACAAGTGGACGGTTTCTATGAACGAGGGACGCTGGGTGAGAGGCTGCTCCGCCGGAGGCTGCAGGAACTATCCAGGTAAAAGAACACAGAACAAAACAACAATAATATTAACAGTGTTACGCAGCATGGGCCCCCAGATCACCGGGGGGGGGGGGTGTTGGACAATAGTTTTTGGACAAAGGAGAAAGAAGAAATCTAGTGATCTTTAGAATATTTAAATAATTTATCTTAAATTAATTGGTTTTATCTTAGAGTTGAGGATTTGCTCATTTAGTGCACATATGCTCATCTGTTTAGGGTCAGTATCACCATCACCACACTTGAATGCAAAAGTGAATATGAATACTAGTCCAATTTTGTGACTTTACTGCCCTCACATAATGACACTGGTTTAGTGTCATTAACACAACTTTAATGGCGTTACATTTGTATCAATAATAGTAAAACACCGGCTACACTGTGGTGGTGAGAGAGGGGTAACCAAAATAAACCCACAAAAACCCTCGACTGAAAACAGAAGTACTACAAAACAATGGACAGCAACAATACTTTTTCTGGAATTATACATATTAGCACATATTACAAAATAATAATTAGCATTGTTACAAGTGTACAAACTGGACATCCGAAAATAAAAAAGTCTGTGGTGAGACTGAGGCCATAAACCCTGGCTGATTTAGGATGGAAAGCTTTGATGAGGGGGTTAGTGAGGGATGGGATAGAGATGTTTTATTGCTTTAAATGAACTTAAAACATGACAAAAGTTCCAAAACATCACAAATAAAGAGTCAAATCCAAATATTGTTCTGCAGACACTTTCTGGACAAACCCTCAGTATCGCCTGCGTCTGCTGGAGGAGGACGACGATCCCGAGGACAGCGAGGTGGGCTGCACCTTCGTCGTGGCTCTGATGCAGAAGAACCGGCGGAAAGAACGCAAGATGGGAGCAAATCTCTTTACCATTGGATTCTCCATCTATGAGGTGCTTCCTCTCATGTTTTCAAGAAAATAATTTCACATGTTCAGGATGATTTTAACAGACGTTGTGTTGCTGTTGAGACATTAAAGGTCCAGTATGTAACATTTAGAAGAGGGGTCTCATAAAGAATTTCAAAATAAAAGTGTCTGTGTTGACATGGAATGATTTTTAGTTCACAATACAAAATGTACCTACTACTGAAACTTTAAATGAACAGAAGGACCGCACGTGGCCCACGGGCAGCAATTTAAAGGCCTCTGATTTAGAAGAGCTTATTGAATATACTACTTTATTTATATAATTTATTTAAAATAGAAACAAGTTAGATTTGCATAAGCCATAGAACAACATACATGCAGTTCATTTAAAAGCTGAAACAAGTTAGATTTGCATAAGCCATAGAACAACATACATGCAGTTCATTTAAAAGTTGAAACAAAGTTTAGATTTAAAAAGTAGCAGGTCAATGTAAATACATACGTACTGTATTGTATGTCCTCTTTATTGACCTGACACTGGTTTTATCTCTGTCTCTTCACAGGTGCCCAAAGAGGTGAGAAAAGTTTTTAATCATTATTTTAGTCCTGCATTTTGACTTTGTCTCTTACTTCACATACTGTATATATTTCTTGTTTCTCTATATTTTACATATATAAGATGTGTTTTACTAACCCTTCCAGATGCATGGGAACAAACAGCACATGCAGAAGGACTTCTTCCTCATCAACGCGTCTAAAGCTCGCTCCAAGGCCTACATCAACCTGCGCGAGGTGACCCAGCGTTTCCGCCTGAGCCCGGGAGAGTACGTCATCGTTCCCTCCACGTACGAGCCACACCAGGAGGGAGAATTCATCCTGAGAGTCTTCTCAGAGAAGAAGAACACCTCAGAGTGAGTGGGGGAGGGTGATCACATAAGTGTGACATGCAGGGGGCGAGTTGGGCTTCCTGAGGAGGGATAGGGTACATGGTGTCTGGTTCATATGTTCATTTTATCTCATTGATCCTGTGTCTCTCAGCAGGGCTGGGTATTAAAAATTACATGTTTGGTGAATAAATTAAAACTTTATTTATGCATGTTGTTTAAAACTTAAATACATAAATCTTAGCTAAAAGTTTGAACAAATTCTGTAAATTTGTTTCGGGACCCCAAAAAAATCCCCTGCGATCCATCTGTGGGTCCCACCCCAGTCTTTGGGAATCACTGAATCACACCAACACTGGCTGGAGCTGTGAGGTCATCCTGCCAACAAATGTCTAGTGATGTTATGTATTTTGTTTCGGTAATTTAATAATAAAGTTCCTGATTCATAGTCATTTGATCATAAACATGAAAGTAACTAACAATTGAAGTCTTAAAAGAACACTGGACCAACACTATCCTGCCCAATTCTTAATGTGTGAAGAAATAAAATAAACTAGTTTTATCCATGTTTAAATCAAGAAAATTAAATGTTTTCCAAATGTTATAATAATATAATAACGTAAACCTATTTAATTATGATTTTTTTTTATAGTTTATGAAAATAAACATTTTCATAAAATCAGGTTTCAAAATCAGAAATTACATTTTTCACCATTTATAGTATAATAAAAATGGGAAATCTTTGTGGAAACTGAAGCTGCTGAATGTGCGTGAACACCAAGGCCTCATGGAGTTTTGTATGAAAAACGAAAATAAAATCATAAAAATGATAAAAAGCTAAAATGAAATGTCCAACGATACCCAGCCCTGCTTGTTTATATAAAACACAGAAGATACCAACTTTATCAGAGATGTCGTTGTCAAAAAGTGAAGGGTTGTGTTTCTGCCTCTTTCTGATGAGAGGGAGTTTGTTGCTGTTGTTGTTATTGTTGTTGTTTGCTGTTGTTGTTGTTGCTGTCATTGCTATTATTGTTGTTGCTGCCGCTGCTGTTGTTGATGTTGCTGTCGTTGCTGTTGTTGTTTCTGTTGTTGCTGTTGTTGCTGTTGTTGTTGTTTCTGTTACTGTTGTTGCTGTTGTTGTTGTTTATGTTGTTGCTGTTGTTATTGTTGCTGTTGTTGTTGCTGTTGTTGCTGTTGGGGTACTTGGCGGGAGGGACACAAGCCACCCAGAGCAAATCACGTTAACGGCAATTTGATTTGTAGAGCTGGAAGAAAGCGGCCGCAGTTCGAAGCTGTTATGGAATCTTTTTTAGGACAAGCCACTTCAGATTCGGACACGATCCGGTAAAGGTCTGAGTTAAGTGCTGCACATTCAAGATTCAACAAACATCGGCCATCTCTGCTGCCCTGACACACAAGAGGAGCGGTCAGCACACGCGCTCTGATGGACAGAGATCTGGCTGTGAATCAGATAAAGCAGACATGAGTCTTGTTTTGCAAATAGCAGTAGTTTTAACTTTTAATTGGAAACCAGGGTAGGTATTGGTTATTACATAGATTACATTAGATTTATTGAACATTTAGCTTGTGCTTTAAAACTGCATTGCAATTTTTAAACCATCAAATGTTCTCTAAGAAATCTCTGTTTCTCAGTTTTCGATGTCACCTGGCAACATTCTCGTGCTGCACACAGGAAGTGCTTTGTTTTACGTCGCAACGGACTGAAGCAACAGCAATATTGCACTAGTATAGTGAAATGGTTAAAAACACAAAGAGGTCTCCACAAAGAGTTTGAGTTTAGGTTAATTCCACTGTTTGATTGGATAAACACTTCTTGACTCCGCCCACCCCTGCTCTGCTGCTGTACACACACAACGCTCCCTCATGTCTGACACAAATAATTCTAATAATGTCAACAAAGAACAAATCAACAAAAGTTACGCACTGCAGCTTTAAGTGTCACATGTTTCTAGTGACTGTAGAGAAGCAGCAGGTGGCGCTGTCTCAACTAACCAAACACATTTTATTCACAGCTCATTGAACCTGACTGAAACTCGTATGAAGTAAATATGAAAGTAGAAAAATACTGTAATTGTTCAGGCTTGTGGTCCAGATGTGATGTTGTTGTCACCATGGTGACTGCTGTTTGTTGGTCTTCATCCAGGGAGATAGAGAACAGGATCGAGGCCGATCATCCAGTGGTAAGAATCTTCTTTTTTTCCTCGCTCTTATTTTAAAATTATTTAATATTTACTTATTTTACCTTTAACACATTAACATTATTTTTATTATTATTTGCTTGTCTTCTTTTTCTAAGTTGTATACTTGTGAAGCACTTTGTGGATTTAAATGTTATCATACATTTCAATATTATATTTACTGTTAATATTAGCAGTTGCAACCAACTATTATTATAATGGTCAATTAACCTATTGGTTAAAGATAGATCTATTTGTTGTTATGGTTAATTTTTATTTGTTTAAACTTTATTTTAACCAGGAAAAACATTCTTTTTTTTAATGCGGGGCCTGGCCAAGATAACCATGTTAGTGAGGTTCTCACAGATGTTATGGTTAATGGTTAAGATAAGATAAGATAATGTATATATAAATATACATATGTAATAAGGTGCAGTTTCTCTCGGTAGTAAAAATATAATGGTTAATGGTTAAAACAAATACATTTGGAAATTACGACATGGTAAGCCACTTCCTGGCAGTAGCAGGAGCAGACAGAGAAAAACATACAATTAACTGGAAAGGGAAAACAGACAGGGAAAACAAAAGAAGACAAAAACTAATTTTACAATTACAAATAAACATTAATCTTAACTAAAGGGTTGGGAAAATTCAGCAAATTTGTTTAGGGACCCAAAAGAAATCTCCTGTGGCCCATCTGTGGGTTCCAAGCCAGTCTTTGGGCACACTATTTTAAGAGATGTTGTATAATTCTATTTTTTGTTATATATTTATTCTAATGAGCCAGTGCAGGTGTAATGTTTTACCTGTGTTTAATTCCTGCTGATAACAGATATGAAATATTCACAATCATCCTGATGTCATGATGTCTTTCTTTCCTGTCCTCGTGTCCTTGTGTCCTTGTGTCTTCTGTGATTGTGTGACGCTTCTGCTGCAGCCGGCGCCAGCGTCAGCGGGAGAAGAGAGCGAGGACGACCAGCAGTTCAGGAGCATTTTTCAGGAAATAGCCGGAGACGTGAGTTCACAGTGGAAACAAACCAACATCATGAACCTTTTACGAAGGAACAGGGTTAGGGTTAGGGTAACCCAGGGTTAGGGTAACCCAGGGTTAGGGTAACCCAGGGTTAGGGTAACCCAGAGACTTTTGGAACATTTACCTTCAAATATTCAAATATTCAAATAAACTTCCACCTGTTTAAGATCACTGCATGTTTTACCGTATTGGAAAATTACTTTTATCACATTAGTTATCGAGTTTTATTGTGTTTTATTGTACAATAATATGAATATGAGTTATATATATAAATATATATGCATTGTAGATTAGATTAGATTAAGAAATTTCTTGTTACAGCAGCAAAAAAATTATATGAAAATACAAAACAAAATGGTTATATGTACATAATTTATGAAACCCTGTCTAAATGATTTAGGTAATTATCAAAAACATTTTTTATGTTTAGCACTCTTGCCTTTGCAGCAAGAAGACCAGGGTTATGGATAATATTTGAATTAGGGACCGTAGGTGGGACAGTGAATATAATATAATGATTATTGTTGAATTTTCAAGTTTTACCATTTAAAAAAAACCCAGAAACAATAGTAAAGCACATTATTATTTCTTGTCAAATTCTAGTTCATTACTGTGAGTCAGCTCAAATTGAAATAAAAAGGTGAAATCAATTTATTATTTGCCAAATAAATAACAAAAACATTTTTAGTTTTTATAAGAGATTTGTGTTTTCTCATTTTTATGACAGGTGGTCTAATTCATTTGTTAATTTCTTTGTCTGTCTGTCTCTCTCTCTCTCACTCACAGGAAATGGAAATCACTGCCAATGAACTGAAAAATGTTCTCAACAGAGTGATCAGCAAACGTGAGTTTGAACCTCATCACTGTGTAATGAGCATCAAAGGAATAGAATAGAATAGAACAGATGAGTAAATGTACTTGATTTATCCCAAACTGGGAAATTAGAGTGTAGCAGCAGCAATACACAAAATATAAAAACAACTATAAGGAATGAAATGAAATAGTATGAACATAACATAAGAATGAGGAGTGAAGTGTGGTGTACGAGAGACAAAAGTATTATAACTTTACATGACTATTGTAGAGAGATATGGCATGAGAAAAAATCTCTCTGTGTGTGTGTCTGTCTCTGTTGGTGTGTCTGTCTCTCTGTCTGTGTGTCTGTGTTGCAGATAAGGACCTGAACACTGAGGGCTTCAGTCTGGAGAGCTGCAGGAGCATGATTGCTCTGATGGACGTATCCTTTGTATCAAGTGCATCGGTCTGTCATCTGTGGTCAGAGACTCTGAATGTAACAAAACAAAACTTCACTATCACTACATGATGCAGAATAAGTAAAGCCTTGGAAGGAAAGTGGACAAAAAACATTTTTAGGAAGATTTTGCTCCTTTTGGTATTTTTTTTTTCAAAGGGTTACCCTAACCCTAAGTATTAGTCTACCTCACAACAGATGGAAGTAACAGCAATATTGTGCTAGTAAAGTGAAATGTCTAAAAACTCAAAAGAAGTCTCCACAAAGAGTTTAAGAAGTGAATTCATGCTCAACATTAAGCCAGTTTAATGGGATAAACACTTCTTGACTCCGCCCACCTCTGCTCTGCTGTTGTATATTCTTACAAAATAAAATCCACATTGTTATGTTATATTGTGTTTTAGTAGCTAAAATCTAAACATTTTGTTATCTTTTAGTTATTTTTCTGTATTTTTATACAGGGACAGGGAGGAGCCTTATTGTCACAATGCATAGGAAAAAAATGGAATGTTCAGTAATGGTAACCCTAACCCTGGCTTTTTGGGTCAAATGTGTCAAAACACCTGCTTCCATTTCTCTTGAGGACTGGGGAAAGTTTCACTCTGTGCCACAGATTTTGGTCAATTTGATGTAAAAAATATGTAAAAAAAAAAAGTTCTTATTTATTCGACAAATAACAAACTGAATTCACCTTTTTATACCACATTTGAGTCGATTCACTGGGTTTCCCTGAGAAGTCAAAAATGAACAAGCATAACGTTCAATCTCTGAAACTAATCATATTTGATCATATTTACGGTCATAGAACAAAGCTGGAATATGAGGCTATTTATAAGGGAATAGACATTTATTTGTTGTACGGTTGTGGTCTTAACTGCTTGTGTTCAGATGGACGGGACGGGTCGACTCAATCTGCAGGAGTTCAGACATCTGTGGAATAAGATCAAACAGTGGCAGGTAGGGGGCGCTGGTCACCACAACAACTTCACCTTCCATCTCTCTATGTTTTTTGTTTTCACATTAAATGTCGTCACTGATGATGACAATGAAATATTATATGTTAAAATAAAGTATATATATTATTTATATATGTATATTTTATATATGTATGTATACATGTATGAATCATATATATATATATATATATATATATATATATATACATATACATACATATATATAAATAATCCTGAATTAAAAAGAAGTTAAATCCTTGTCTCTTTCAGGGAATCTTTAAACACTACAACGCTGACCAGTCTGGAAGCATCAACAGCTACGAGATGAGGAACGCCATCAACGATGCAGGTAATGGTGACGCACACATACACGTTCCTCTTAAAGGGTCAGTTCATAATAATTATCATCCAGATAATTGTAGCTTAGCATCAACCAAATATAAAATAAATAATAATATCAACAACAATAATAATAATAATAATAATAAATATCATAGTTAGAATAAGAGAAAATAGTTTGATTGAGGTGAATTGATTTTTTAATAATGAGCTGATACAGATATATCAGTGATAAATCTGATATTTTCACTAATTATTCTTATGAAATAAATCCACATTTTATGTTATCTTGTGTTTAAGTAGCTCCTCTATTGAAAAAAATCAGTTATTCTTTTATTATTTCTCTACTCATATTTAGTTTTAATAGTTATTATTTTATTGTTTCTCTACTCATACTCAGTTTTTAATAGTTACTCTCCACATTTTTTGTTGTGTTTACTTTGAATGGTTAGGGTTAGTCGTAAGAACAGTAGGGAAAGTATCACTCTGTGCCACAGATGAACTCACAGCCTGAACTCACCCTCTAAATGTTCTCGTCACTGTACAGTCATGTGTCTTGTGTCCCGCTCAGGCTTCCGTCTCAACAACCAGCTGTACGACATCATCACCATGCGCTACGCCAACGAGAACATGAACATCGACTTCGACAGCTTCATCAGCTGCCTGGTGCGGCTCGAAGCCATGTTCAGTAAGTCAGTGTCTCATGAACATCATGAACATCTGTCAGATTGTAGTGCTTTGTTTCAGTATTTAATACAATAGAACCTGAATTATACAGAGATTTAGAATTAAGACTTCGGTGTATCGTCTAGTGATGATGAATTTGTGTTCAGGAGCGTTCCAGGCCTTTGATCAGGAGGGAGACGGTACCATCAGACTCAGTGTTCTGGAGGTGAGCAGTGAAACTGAACTCAGAATCACAGTCCAGTGGTCAAAAACGTACCAACCCTTTCCTTTTCTTTGTCGTGTCTTATATGCAGTGGCTCCAGTTGACCATGTACACCTAGAAAGGCTCCTCCTCTCCCAGGTGAAATCCACTCCACACGAGGACCAGACCTGCCAGCTTTTACCTCAACATTCAGTGTCATCCACCTCAACTCACCTCCTCCATTTTAGCTTCTCTCTTTTCAGGCCTGTAACATTTCCTTCTCTGCTTCCATGATCATGAAAATATCAGTCTCCTTTGCTTTGTTTTTCATTTTCAATTTTCTTTTTGAACACACTTTTACCATGTATCGTACTTTTCTCAGGCATCAAACACACACAACCTCCTTTTCCTCAGTCACGATACCTCACAAGCTTCTCCCACATTTCACTGTTCAACTAGAGCAGCACAGGCATCTTCTCCCGTCTCCGCTGGACCATGAATGGACATAGTCACTCCAACGCTGACCACTTTTCATTATCTCCGTCAATAAAACACACCTGGACTTGTTGTTGGCCTAGCATAGCATGTTGGCGACAATGTGGCAGTCACTCAGCTCTGCACCTGTGGATAGATGAGACTCCAGAACCACAACTATGGAGCTGAAACTTCTAACCTTTGATTAGCACCAATGTTATTAAAGGTTCAACTATGGATTTGAGATAAATATGGCTACAGGGGTTTGACTGCAGCTTTTTGTGATTTTTCTTATTATGGCTTTGGTCTAGTGAGTGTATACTGCATTTTTAACCTTTTCAATCTAATAAACAAACAATACCGGTCTAGTTATTGGATTGACTGCATTACCAATTGTTTTGATGTTTAATTATGATATTTGGTCACCATCACACACGTCACCGTCAACAAGCCTCTTACTGCCCCCTGGTGGCTATTCAGTACAGCCAGAACACCACGTCCACTTTTGTGTAGTTATAACTAAAGACTGTAAATAAAGATGGATGGCATGTTTTCATCGCCCTCATGTGGCTGGCCGCGGTACAATCAAACTTTGCCAAATTCTTTGCATTATATTAAGTATTCATTATTGTTATGATTAGGAGTCTGATTGAATAAAATGGGCGAGTGACAGGTGGTGGTGTGGGAGGAGTAGACACATAATTACAGTCAAATAACGTCCATTTAAAGCCAATAAATAAAATAAAAAACGACAGAAAGTGGTTTTATACTGTTGCAACATTGTTGTTTTATTACAATTAACAATTTCTTTTGATTGCACATTCATAAAAAAGTCACAACATTGATAATAAATGAAAAAACTTGAAGAAACTCAGGAATGCCAGGTAAGAGGTGAATTGCACGCTTTTGTCGGCCATAAATAACAAGTGAGAGGAGGAGAGTTTGAAGAAGATCATCAGGTTACAAACCAAAGAGAGATGTAACCACACAAAGTCTGGCTTTCACACGGGTTAAAACTGGTTGAACGTGCCTTTGAACTAATGTTCTGGTTTTGTGTTTGTACCAACTTGCCTGGGGGGGATGTATGGCATGAGAGACAAATCCTGATTCTTCCCTTTCAAGCTCTTCCATCCTACACCTCCTCTAAAACATCCTTCACCTCCACACTTTGTTAGAAAACAATCTTAACTGTGGAAGCTACAGCTCCGGTGCCTTCTGCTCCTTATTCCAAATAAAAAACTAATTTCCCAACAAAAAACACAACATTTCTCAGACATCAGTGGTTAGGGTAACCTTAACCCAGAGTTGTAAAAACATTACTTCACACTCACTCATGGAAAACACATCTTAAACCACTCTGTCGACAAATATGAGACATAAATCCACACACACACACACACACACACACACAACTGTATCCATGTGTTGGCTCTGTCTTCACTGCAAATGTAAAATTGTCACATGTCGTCGTCACGCATCACTGCACCAAAGTCCCTCAACACCTTTAAATCGCCTGAATGAGCAACAACAACAACAACAACAAAGGAAAATAAATGTAAATCGCTACGTCAAACAAAAACAAGAAAAAAGAAACTTGGCTTCTTCTGGAAATAAAAACCAAACCATAAATAATTCTGTCAATTCAACCAAATTCCTTCAAACATCTTCACACATCGCTGTCGTACTTTCAGTGTATGACGAACATGTCTTCAAAAACAAAACAAAAATGACTATGAGTTGCTCAACATGACAAATCATAGCTGCACTACAACAATAAAAACATCTCTTAACCTAGCCCATGCCATATTTCAAAGATGATTATTGGTTTTTGTTGTGAACATCCCCCCCAATATGGGAGGTTAACGACAGTGGGGGGGGGGGGGTCATTAAAGATAGAGGAAAGAAGAGAGAGAGAACTCAGGAGGAAACAATGTCCCCACCAATGGCTCTTCAAGGCTCCAGGTCAGTCTCTTCAGCATGTTTACACATGTGCAACAGCATCACCTGGAAAAGCAAACATTGTGTTTTCGATATGTGGTCCACTTTTAAAGATGGCAAACAATCGTGAAGTGCAATATAAAATTATTTAATCTCAAACACATCAGACAAATAACCATCTACTCTCACACTTATGGTCAAGTTTGAACTTTCCATTTCCAATCTTGTCTTTAAATCTTAACCTTAATCTTAATCTTAATCTAAAATAATCCTGCAAATCTTTTGTGGGAATATTTGAATTGAACTGGTGAACACTTTAATTTTAAATTTACCTGTTTGGAGCTGCTGTTGCGCGCACAGAAAAAATCCTCACAGTTTTTCCAGCGGCACTTGAGCATCTTGAAGTTGGCACCGGTGTGTCCGTTGATCAGGTGCTGCTGCAGATGCTCCATCACCCCGAACACCAGTGAACAGCCGTGCCACTGTCAACACCAGACGCCGTTTAGAAGCGACAACCCAGAGACAAACTAAGGACGTCTGCTCATGACCAGGGGCTCCGTGTGCACAGCTGAACTCATTTAATCATGACAAAGAACGACAAACTGACACGGACCACGGAGTTTTACAGCTGTTCTTCTAAAGCCATGGTTCTCAAACTGTGGTACATGTACCATTTGAATCTAATGTCACTATAACAGTGTGTGAATATGTAAGGAAGACGAGGATGATGAGAAAATAAATCTGACTCTGTAGCCGACTTTTCTCGACCTATTTACACCTCTGTATTTTAACGTTGGTGATAAAGCTGGGATTGAGAGAGCTTAATATTTTCTACGGTGCTACTACTTGGTATAAAAAGAGTGCTCTGAAGAACTAGTCCAATTAGAAGAGAGGGAAAAGGTCCCTGCAGTGAAATTCTTTCAGCTCATGTCTATAAGCACAAGTGGGGAACTGACTTGTGGAATAATGTCCACTTTCAGCTTGTTAGTATTAGTTTGCAGTTTAGTGGTGAGACATTAGCATTGTGAGTCTTCCAACCATTGATAATCTTTAAAATACTGAGCCCAAACTGAGTCATGAAAACATGCAGCCGTGAATCGACAGCATTAGTCAGTCTTAGTTTGCTGGTGAAAACATCGTTTTTTATCACGTCTGTGTATTTGTCATTTGTCAGTCAAACACCAGTGACATTGACTTTTTCCTGGACTGGAGTTTCCACATAAGAGTTAAGATGGTGACTCTAGTTGCATCTAAAGACTCTCTGTCTAATAAAGGGATAAAGCTGCAGCTAAAACTGTTTATAAACATACATTTTCTGTTAAGATTTGTCAAAATTGTCTTGAATTATTCTCTTAAAGCCTAAATTCATACAAAACTAAACCCAGCCACAATATGTGTTGCTTGGGTGACTGAATCATCTCACTTTATCCACAGCTGAACTCTTCTCATCTTACCCAGCAGCGATGGTTCTGCATCAGGTTCAGTTTGACAGCCTGCACACTGCCATCATAACAGCCGGTGTAGATCTGAAACATAACGGACATAAAAATGACCCATTAAAGCCAGGAATTTCAGCAAGTGAGGCAAAGCAAAGGTGGCAACACAACTGTCAATGTTAGCTCCCCTCTTACAATTATCTGTGGCTATGGTCTCTGCTTCAGTGGTGTTTTCAGATATCAGTTAGTGACAGACGACTTCCAGTCGTGTGAGAGCTACGCACAACACTTTTTTTTATTAACGGTTATCAGGACGAGGAGATCATTTCAAAACAAAAGATGAAATGTGTTTCACAAACAAAATTGCAGACACTACTTTTAATATTTTAATCTAATTTTATATAACATAAAAATCTGAAAAATATTGTGATATTTCACAGGGTGATACTGTATCGACTAACCCTAACCCTTTGTATAATTTTTTTTTATGGAGATGATTGGACACAGTTTTTTGGTGCAAATTATTTTAAAAATCACTTCATCTGATATTGGAAAAATAAAAGCATCCAAAACTGATCCACAAACCCTAAATATCAGAGAAACCAATATGTAAACCAGTAAAAAAAAAAAGCAGCAACATGTTAAGCAAGACTCAGCAGAATTCTCGTTACACAGTTTGTGAAAGGGCTGGTTAATGGAAGTTAGTAGTTATAATACTCGAGGTTGTGATATTGGTAGTGGTAATCCTCACATCTAAGTCTCCAACCACTAGTTGGCAGCAAGATGCTCTCGCATTCTCCTTCCACTCTTACTACACTGGTAATATATTATATCTGAACGCCACATTTTTGCCACCACACAGTTGTACTGAAACGTGTGAATATTTATTTTATTTTATTTTACCTTTATTTAACCAGATAAAAGACCTATTGAGATCAAGACCTCTTAAAAAAAAAAAAAAGCAGCAGCACACATAATAGTTAATAAAAACAAGGAAATGCAAGTAAATAAAGAGCAGGAGTTATGGTTGCAGTAACAATTTAAGAACACAGTCTCACCATGCTCTTGTGAACAGCCATACACATCACCATGTCCTTGTGTCCACTGTAGACCTGCAGCTGCTCGTGAGACTATGGAGGTAATAAAAAAAAACATGATTCATTCATTAATCACAGAAACACCAAAACCAGCAGAGAGCGAGCGTAAGAAATGTGACAGATGGTTCAAAAGGTGCAGACCTGCAGGTCGTAGACACGGACCAGTTTGTCCAGGCAGGCGGTCACCATCACCTTCCCCAGGACGGCCACCACAGTAACAGCATGACTGTGACCTTTAAAGACCCGCACCAGCTCTCCTGTCTGTGCATGCACACACACACACACACACACACACACAGAGCAAAGCACGTACATGAAACGGTTTCTCTTAAGTAAGTAAACACATAGATGTCATGCAGATAAAGAGGGCGACTCACATGGATGTTGTGCATGTAGATTGAGTGATCACTGGAGCCACTAAACACCAGATCGTTGACCACCTGAGAGACAACAAGGACATTTCACATCAACACAACATATGAGAGAATAGGAACAGACATTTGATTATTTCTAAGCATAAATCTTTGGAAAATATATATATCACTTTTTAAAAGTATTTTTGGTTTTAATACAGGTGTAAATCATGACATGAAGTGTTGCTGCTGTTGTTTATAATGTCTCATTGTCACGTTTGTTTGGACAAAACAAAACCATTGCTAATGTTATTAGTGACACGTGTACAACTAAGGTCAATACTAAGCCTGAACATAAATTATTCCTTTTTAAATTTTTCTTCATCAATTCCTGTAGTTAAAATGAAATTGCCTTAAAGGGGACATATTATGCAAAATTAACTTTTTAACCATTTCAATACTTATATTTGGGACTCTGGAGGCCCTACCAGTCGCCAAAGTGTGGAAAAAGAATACTCAGTCCTTTTTTCGTATTTCCCCTTAGTGTAAGTATAGGCGATAAAACACTCGATGTTGAATTCCCTCCGCTTATGACGGCAGCATGCGCATTTCACCGTGAATGTTACCACCCACCAGTAAGTTTACTTCGAGAGCTCCATCTTAGCTCCACCTTGTCCCTGCGAGAGTGCAGGCGAGGGAGGGAGAGCGGTATTATATCAACACGGAGGGACAAGTGTGCTGTTCGTGGCTGCACAGTGGAGCAGTGTTTTACACAAACTTCCAGCCTCAGAGGATCTGTGTGTCCAGTGGCTAAATTTTATATATGAAGCTAATGTGCCAGATAAAGTCAGCAAACGTGTGTTTGTGTGTTTGCACCACTTCGCATTAGACTGCGGCCAGTGGTCGCCGTATTTAGTCAGCGACTAACGATATATGTGCCTCCATAGATGCACGTATACAAACGGTTTGCACTGAGCTGAGAGAGGAGCTGGCTTTTACTAAAAAGGAAATTCAAACATCCATTTCCACACTTAAAGAAGCTACGGCCTCGCACAAGAAGATTATTACAGAGCTAGAGAAGTCAGCCTCACTCCACTCCGACGATGTTACTGCTCTCCAACGCCAGGTAACATGACTGAATTCCGAAGTGGGGAAACTGACTGAAAAATGTGAGGATTTAGAGGGCAGATCAAGGAGGCACAACATTAGAATCATCGGAGTTCCCGAGGGGGTAGAAGGACCCAGGCCGCGCGACTTCGTAGCTGACCTGCTAAAAGATGTGCTATCTTTGGATGAGAAGCCACTTATTGACCGAGTGCATCGGACCCTACGGAGAAGCCCCGACCCTCGAGAGCCCCCCAGACCCTTCATCCTGAGGCTACACTATTATCATGTGCTTGAGGACATTCTACGGAAAGCCAGCACGGCGAAGCAACTTCACTTCAGAGACAAGAGGATTCAAATATTCCCCGACTATCCTCCGACTGTGGCTAAGCGACGGGCTCTATTCAACCGTGCCAGGGAGGTTATATGGTTATATTCAGCTTTATGTCGTAAGTGTGTTGCCCAGTGTGGTCCACAATTACCTCTTGTTTCTAAATGTTCAAGCAGCTATATGTTTATTTCCAGGTCTTAAGACCAATTTTTGGATGCTTACCCATTCAGATTGTAATAAAAGGTGATTTCAATTTTAGATGGCAGAGAAGAAATAACAAAAGTAGAAATATGTTCATTTGATTTGGATAATTTCCAAAGTTGTTTATGTGTATATACTGCATAAGATGTTCTAGTTAAACCAAAAAAAAAAAAAAAAAAAAAAAAAACTTTTTGAATGCACAGTTTAGGTTTGGGGAGTGCATTTGTGTTTAACTCTACGTCTCCCTTGTACATGTGAAACGTGATGATAGACGAGCTTGTATGAATGGGGGTGTGCGTGCATACCCCTGTGTGGTTGTTCGTTCCCTTTCTCATATTTAAATTTCTTTATTATTAAGTTTCAGAGCTAATGAACCAATTTTGAAGTTAACACAGGCCACCAGTAGGTGTGGAAGTAACCTTAGTTATCAGTTTTTGTTTTTTGCTTCCCTAAGAAGGCTCGCGCAATTCACTTTGAATTGGCTAGAGTATGTTATTTTGTTTTTTTTATTAATATGTGGTTCAGGTTGACCTGGGAGGGAGATTTGGGTTGGGCAAGGAAGCTGCAGTGGGATGGAAGAGACGAGAAGACCTTACAGAAATTAATTACCAATACCAATACGCGGGGTACTATGAATGATAGCAACAAGGAGAAAAAAAATCATAGCCCACTTTCCTTTTCAGTATGTTTAGACCACATAGATAAACCGCATACCTCTTGGAGACTAAATCCTCACCTGCTTACTGATAAAAGATTTTGTGATTACCTAAAAGATCAAATCTCATTGTATTTTGAGATGAATGATATTCCGGAGACATCTCCCTCCACTCTCTGGGAGGCGTTTAAAGCCTATATTAGAGGTAGCATAATCTCATTTGAAGCATCAAGGAGAAAAGAAAATATGTCCAAATTAAAAGACCTGGAAGAACAGATCAAAGCACTGGATCAGGAAAATGTTCGATCCCCATCTACAAATTTGCACAGAAAAATATCAACATTGAAATATGAATACAATCAAATTATGTCTGTGAAGATTAGTAAAGCATTCCTGTATACCAGACAAAGGTTCTTTTATTTGGGGATAAACCGCATAAATTGTTAGCTCGTCAGCTCCGAAAAATGGAGAATGATAGGACAATACATAAGGTCAAAGCCTGTGATAACACGATACTCACAAACCTTAATCCACTTCAGAGCCTGAGATTATTAATACTTTTCTAGATAAATGTAACCTACCCAAGTTAGGTGTTGAAGATTGTAAATCACTGAATGCTGAGCTCACAATCAAAGAGGTTCAGTCTACTGTTGCCTCGTTAAAAGGTAATAAATCACCAGGTCCTGACGGACTCCCTGGTGAATTATATAAAAGGTATGGTGAGAAGTTATCTCCTTATTTATTAAAGGTATTCAAACATGCTCAAGAGAGTGGTGCTCTACCAACAACTTTAACTGTAGCTGTGATTACGGTAATTCATAAGAAAGGGAAAGATCCACAGGAAGTAGGTGCTTATCGCCCTATTTCTCTCCTGAATGTTGATGGGAAACTATTTGCCAAAATATTAGCTAACAGACTGAGCCCCTTGTTGGGGGGGTTAGTTCACCCAGACCAGACGGGTTTTGTACCTAACAGAAACTCTACTTTCAATCTGAGACGCCTTTTTAATATTATGTACACAAGAAGGGAACCACACTCTGATCTTGTTATACTTGCACTTGATGCTGAAAAGGCATTTGATCAGATTGAGTGGCGATACTTATTTGAAGTTCTCAGTAGATTCAATCTCGGAGATGGTTTTTTATCACTAATTAAAATGATCTACAAAAACCCGACAGCCCAAATTCTAACCAACCGAACATTATCCTCCCCGTTTCAGTTATGTAGGGGGACGAGGCAGGGTTGCCCCCTCTCCCCTCTAATCTTTGCTCTTGCTATCGAACCACTGGCTCAAAGTATTAGACTTGACCCTCAGATACATGGATTCACCACTAAAGGAACAATTAGTGAAAAAAATATCTTTGTATGCAGATGATATTCTTCTTTATTTAACACGTCCACAAATGACTATTCCGGTATTATTAGATAAAATCAAATTATTCGGTACTTTCGCTGGATATCGGATTAATTGGACAAAAAGTGTCTTGATGCCAGTTCACAGGGATGATCTGACTTTCCTAATTAATCTCCCATTTAAAATCCCCTCGGATAAATTCACCTATTTAGGAATAGAAGTGACAAGACAGTATTCCTCTCTCTTTCAACAAAACTTTCCTCCTTTAATAGAAAAATTGCGCTCTAGGTTATTGTTTTGGGATGCACTCCCAATTTCGATGATCGGAAGAATAAATGCGGTTAAGATGGTCTTCCTCCCACAGTTATTATATCTGTTTCATAATATCCCGATATTCCTTAAAAAAACATTTTTTAAACATTAAGACTTAATTACTCCTTTTCTGTGGGGACACAAAGCTCCCAGAATAGGTAAGAAATATCTCTGCAGGGCTAAATCTTCAGGAGGATTAGCACTCCCAAATTTTCTGTTTTACTACTGGGCCTCAGCGATTAAGACTTTTATTTTCTGGCTGAACGCCACAAAGTCCCCACCTAATTGGCTACTGATGGAACAAGAGGAATGCCATCCATATTCATTGGCAACAATTCTATTAGCGCCTACTAAAATCAGTAGATTATTATATAACAACAATCCTATTATCCATAACATGATTTGTATCTGGAAACAAATCAAATCCAGTTATAATCTTAAAGCCATATCCTCTGCTTTACCCATAGATAGAAACCCCACTTTTGCCCCGTCTGGTTTGGTGGAGCCTTCTCTAGGTGGAATCAGAAAGGTATTAAATGTGTTAGAGATCTGTATATACAAGGTGTATTTGCCTCATTTTCTCAATTACAGCAGAAATTTGGACTGGAAAGTAATCAATTCTTTCACTATCTGCAAATCAGGGATTATATACGTAGACATTTGGAGGATTTTCAGACCGAAACAAAAACATTAATAGATGACTGTCTGAAATTGCCGTTATATGAACCTATGTTGTTAACACGTATCTATAATAATCTCTTGTCATTTAGTCCCCCACCTGCCTATATGCATAGACGCAAATGGGAGAAAGAATAGATCACAGATAGATCACAGATGATCTATGGGACAGAGCCCTTGAGAAGATCAACACTTGCTCACATAGTGCAAGACACTGTTTTATTCAATTTAAAATTATACACATGCTCCATTTCTCAAAGGAAAAATTACATAATATATATCCAGAAGTATCACCTGTGTGTGATAAATGCAAATCTTCCATTGCAACCCATCTTCATAGTTATGCACTATGCCCCAAAATTTACTCTTTCTGGTCTGGTGTTTTTGATATAATGTCCGAGGTTATGAGGTTTGTGATAAAGCCAGAACCCTTACTTATTATTCTTGGGGTGTCTGATACCTTTAAGAATTTAAACAAAGCACAACAATGTTTTATTTCATATGGTCTTATAATAGCGAAAAAATGATTCTTACGTTATGGACGAGTGTAAACGAACCAACATCTAAGATGTGGCTGGATGAATTGACTAATACGCTCCATCTGGAAAGAATAAGATATGTTCTGAAAGACAGTCTCCAACATTTTGACGCGACTTGGCAACCTTTGATACACTATCTTGCTGATACAAACCCAACTTAATATTTGGTCTCTTATGCATAGCAGGGTTCTTATATTTTCCATGTGGGTCTTCTCCAGGGGGTGAGGGGTGGGTTTTGTTTTAATTTTGTCAACCTGTTATGTTCTGTTTCTGTTGTCTGTTTACTTGTTCTGTAATTATGTTTGTTTGTATGTATTATAAATGCCCAATAAAAATACATGGGAAATAAAATTTTTTTTTTTTTTTTTCAGTACGTCCTCCATGCCCAGACTCAGGACTGAAATACACGTGTGATGCTTAAATATTGAGATTTTAGTGGGGAGAACTAGTGGGGAGAGGGGGAGAGGAATGGAGCGGAGGAAACAGGAGCTGAGTGAGCGCAGTAAAAAGGAAAAATCAGAAAAATCGATTTTAATTTTTTTAACATCGTCCAAACAAATAAATCCGATTTCGATTTAAAATTTGATCAATCGCCCAGCCCTAGTTGAACCGCAATGTTTCCTCCACCAGCCGTGTTTCTCCCACGGTTCACGTTCAACTGCTGTCATGGTAGCGTGAGCGGGCCGGCGTCGACACCCCCCCGGAAGAAGTAGGTGTGTGTTTGCCTGTGTCTCATTTGCATGTAAAGGCAACCAGGCACAAAACCGAGCGTTCTGAAAGGGGCAGTTTTGGCAGGGTTATTGAACTGCTATGGTGCTTCATCCTTATGGCATGTCACAGACATGTTCATTAGGACACCAGGGAACTATTTTAACTTGGAGAAATAGGGTATAATATGTCCCCTTTAATATAACCGTGGTGTATTTTTATTTCATTTTTTATTTATTTATTTATATAATTTTATTTGTATGGTAGACCACATTTTCAAACTGTTTTGCTTCATGTTTGGATTATTTTTGGAGTAAAATTGGTTTGGAACAAGTTTGAGTTGAATAAATAAATAAGATAGCTGGGGGTTTTCCCTTCTCCTTTCTAAATGACGGAAATTAGTGAAAGTGTGTCTGTGTTGAGGTCCAGGTGTCAGAATGGACCTACCTTCATGCAGAGCACAGTTTTGGTGTGTCCCTGCAGTGTACGCAGCAGCAGCCCGTTCTTGGCGTCTCTCACGCTGATGGTGTTGTCGTAGGAGCCGACCAGCAGGATCCTCCGTGCTCCCTCCTGCGATGAGGCCAGACAGCTCACGGCCCGCGGTCCGTGGCACTCAAACACATCCATCTGCTTGTTTGTCTGGATGATACAATAATTGACAAATAAACACAGAGGAAGGTTTGTTTTTAATGACAAAACTGGTCAAGGAAAATAGAAGCTCTTCCATTAATGACTACATCTATTTCTGTCTCTTCATCAGTGAAGTACAAAAGTACAGCCTAATTGTAAAACATGAGAACTATTACAAGCTTCTTTGTTTCTTATAAAGCAATTATTTTAAACTGGGGGGGACATCAGTGAACTTAAGGACTGGAATATGATGTCCCCCCCTTTCATATACAGTCTATGTTTAAGCCAATATAACATTTCACAGTAAGTGGAATTTCTACTTTTCTTACCTTGAGGTTAAAGGTCACCACTGTGCCGTTGGCGAGGCCTGCATACAAAGTCCTCCAGCGGTTGTGAAGGCAGAGGACTCGGTCCAACAGAGAAAACTGATGCTCAAACTCTTGTGTCTGTGGAAACAAAGGAAACAAACTGAATCCATGAATTCCTACCTTCTGGTTGTTTTATAGAAGAAGAGGAAGAAAAGGGAGTGTTTTTTTACCTTGAGACTGTAGCAGCGGATGGTCTGATCACTGGAACCAGAGTAAAGGCGATGATTAAGGCAGGGAGCCACGGACACTACCAGGCAGCTGACTTTGGAGCTGTGACCCTCAAACACTGCCACACATTTGCGACTCTGCAATGAAATAACACAAAATGGGTTTTATCTCAACAAAATATTCATATAAGATGTCAGAGAGAAAAAACAATTAACATTCAGACAAAGAGCGGCAGAGCTTCATCAGCACCTACCACCAGGTCGAAGGCTTTGACAGTCCGGTCTCCTGAGCAAGTGTACAGCAGCCCGTTGTGGATCTGCATGGCATTCACTGCCTCCTGGTGGCCCTCAAACACCCCCTCTGTGGCCATTTCTTCCCCACCGTGATCAGAAGATGCATCTTTGAAACACAAACACACACGTCAGCAAAGATAAGCAAAGTAGGAAAGAAAATTAAATGTATGCTGAAATGTGGGCACGGTGTTTGACTTAAAGAATAAAAGATCAGCTTATTTAAACTCTTGGCTGAACGCAATTTGCTTTGTTGCAAGAAACACATTTCTCCTTGACTCAGTCTGTACAAAGTTCATTCAAATTTTGCATTTATGCAACATAATGACCTACTTTAAGGTAGTGATCAGCGTTCATTGGGTTCAATATACACATTCTCAGAAAGCTTAACTGTACTAATCCTGCTGCTATACGGCGTCACTATGAATATCTTGCCCATAAAAAGTAATTTAGGCACTTCAGAGTCTATTTTAATTCAGGGAGTCTAACATTTCTAATTTTGGCTGCTCAGTTCGTGGCAGAATTTGTTTGCTTAGGTAATAACTGAGATGGTGAGCTGCCTTTATGACACAATGTTGAATAAAAAGCAAACACGTTGGCTATGTTTAAACTCCACCACGTTATGTCGGGTAAAATATACAAGAACAAACATTCACTAGTTTAATATGTCTCCCGTGGGTCAGGTTTCCACTCCGGGACACGGACACACTCTTCCTGCACAAGCATTTCAACGAATATACCAACACTGCAGAGAAGAACTCACCTGATGAGTTCTTAGGCAGTGTGATGGCAAATGGCATGTCACTGTGAGGAGAACAGGTAGAAATAAGGAACTTAATGACTGGTCAGCAGTTTGAAGTTCAGCTACCATTAAGACTTTTTGAAGGTTTATGCTTTTGTAAAAGTGAACTACCATTAAAATGTTCTCTCACCTCTCAGAGGATCTGCATATGTCCATGTCACTTGTGGAGGTGACCTCGTTACAGGCCAGACTCTGTGGCTCGGGTCTGGAGAAATCTGGAACCACAGCATCCGTGTGGAGCAGCTGACTGGCTGCAGTGACCTCCATGCTTTCCTCAAAATCTACATTCTCAGTCAGCTCAGTAGGGGCTGAAGAAGGAAGTGTCACCATGTGTTTGGAGGAATCATAGTCTGCTTCCTCGAGTTTGATGGTTGGAGACAGCTGCCTATGCGTCTCCTCGCTGTTCTCCACGTTCATGTTGGCCTCTCTGTCTTCTGCAGGTAGAATGGATGTGGAAACCTGAGAGCCTCCACTGGATCTACGTCGTGGTCGCAGCCACCTGGGCCTCAAGAGCTCTCCGTCCATCTCAGTGTCACTACTCTCAGGCTGCTCCGTTCCTTGAGCCTTCTTCAACACCTTCCTCTTCTTCAGCTTCCTCACTCGCTTCCCGTTGCTCAGGTCAGGTGGAGAGGACGGCAAAGTGAGGACAGATGGCACAGTGAACGTTGTGGCTGTGACTTCAGCAGCACTCCCCAGCTCAGAGCCCCTCGTGCTTGGTGACAGCAGCTTTGAGGTTTTGGACTCGGTCAAAGGGGTCAGACTGCTCCTTGTGGTGTGTATGTCCTTCTCCGTCGCCTCAACCAGTACTGATGGGCTTTCTTTGCAGGCAGAGGCCTCTCCCAGTTTCCCTGTGTTACTTTGGTATAGCTCAGGATTTCTTTCAGGAGATGGCTGGAAGCTAAGGTCAGGATCTGCAAAGAGTGAATCAGGAAACTGCAGATTAATCAACTGCCAATACAATTTACTGGACTTAATGTATCTCAATGTTCACAATGATTTATTATTATGTGTATCAGACACAGATTTGAAATATTCGGTTACTTTGGTCCAGGTGTAACATGTCCAAAACATTTCCCCTATTTAAAAAGGTTTGAAAGGTCCAGTATGTAACATTTAGGGGGTTTATTTAAGGGTGTTTGCATAAGTGTAAAAATAATTTCAAAATCAAAGAGAGAGTGGTTTGCATTCTTACTATGCAGAGGACAATGTCGTTTTCTCACATGCTTGGAAAAGGGAGGGGTGAGTGAAAGAGCCCAATATTTGTTGCACTCTGCAGTCTCACCATTAGATGTCACACATTACATTACATGTCATTTAGCAGACGCTTTTATCCAAAGCGATTTACAATGGAATTGAGTACAGTCAGCCAGGAGTGGAGTCGAACTTGCGACCATTGCGACCATGATGTCTTTCGCACACAGGGTACCGGTCTTAACCACTGAGCCACTCCACCCACACATCTACACTTATTTGGATATTGAAAGTCTTAATATACTATATTCAACGTCCTTCGTAAGCAGAGGCAGGGGGGAAAAAAATGCCTGTTTATGGTTTCGTACAAGAGAGACAACAAGCAATAATATCAAAGAACACTGATTCAATTGTGCATTAAATGACATTACCTGGTGGGAATGCTGCAGCAGGAGTGACAGGCAGCTCCAGTGTTGTGCTGTGAGCATAGTGGGTCATAATGTCCACAGCACCCAGCCCTGAGCTGACATAGACAGGCGACTGAGGCTCCTCTTTGATAACTACAGACATGAAGGGTGGAGGGGAGGCAGGTTGAGCAGGAGGATTAGGACTATCAGCAGCAGCAGCAGCAGCAGCAGCAGGAACAGTGTCCACAGCAGAGGAAAGCATAATAGAGGACGCCATGTACAGGTCTGCATCTGTGGCATCCATCTTCTCCTCTTTTAGTTTAATATGAGGTGTGTCCTCTGAGCTACCTGCAATAAAAACAGTTTAGAAAATTCTCAATCTTGCATATCACATATCCAGTGACTGCCAAGTTGGTTAAAAAGACTTTGTTTCAATTGTTAGTTATATTTTAACCACAGGACATAAACTCACGTTTATGAATAAAACCACACATTAAACATTTAGCAGTGCAAATTAAGTTTATGACACAAATATACTTAATTACCTTGGATCCCTTTAAGCAACTTGATGCGCTTGTTTCTCAGTGAGCTCATCTCTGCAGTCACCTGTGAAAGACAAAGCCACACAAGAACTATGAGAAAGTGAATAATGCTGTTTGTAAGCCAGTGATTTGAGGTGATAAAGTAAAAGCAGTTCCAGAACACAGGGCTGCCCAAAGTGGGGCCTGGATTTCATTTGGCCCGCAAGACTTTTTTCAGAAAAAAAAGTTTTGAAAATATATTTAAAATATATTTATTACGGATCACCAGTTTTAGCAACTGCATCAGACCGGGTGTAAAATTACTCTGTACATGTAATGACATGTAATGTATTTCCCTCATGGAGACACACACATACATACACACAAGCACACATTACACACTCACACTTTTGCTTTTATATTAATGTTGTTGTTTTTTTGTATGTTAATTGTGTGTTTTCTTTTAAATATTGTCTAATTTTAACAGTATTTTGGTAGATGCTTCAAATAAGCCCACTAGGCTTTCTGCTTCTTCCTGCACTGTATGTTACTTTGTATTCTTTGTTAATCTTGTATTTTCTTTTAAACTGTGCAAAATAAAATAAACAAAAAATAAAAAAACAATAAAAAAACAATAAACAAGTTGGCTGTACATTGCCTATGTGCACGCAACTTGATATGTGAGACAAGAAAACTTCCCTCAACACGTTTATGGACATGCCTTTCACCCAACAGGAAGTCAGCCATCTTAAACAGGAAGTGCCCTCTAACTTTGAGCAGGGACGCCACTGAAAATAACTAGGACTGAAAATAACTAGTACCTCAAGCAGTGAATGAACGGGAGATGAGCTAGTGGTGCACGTGGCAACGTGGGCACATGGAGACTCGTTTTGCTTGGATCTTAATAAAATGCATTACAACAGGTGTTTACTTTTGACCCACAATCAAGAGGAAAAGTTTGGACAGCCCTGGTCTAAAATCTATATGAATAAATAATTGGTCACTTAAATGGGGAGCATGAACACTTGCTGAAATAATATTAATTACGCAATAATAACACACATACATACCGTCTTCTAGAATTTTTGGCATGAGACAGACCCTGGACATACCAAATATGTGACTGTGTGAAGAGATAATTTATCAAAAAAACACTCACCTGCTGTTTAACCACCATGAGACGCTGCACCTCCAAGTAGGCGGCCTCCAGTGCAGCCCGGGCCTGGATCAGGCTGGTGTCCACAGTCTGCAGCGAGCGACTCAGCTCCTCCTCCCGCAGAGACACAGCCAGCAGCTGGTCAATCTGTAAACGGTCTGTACACAGTGAAGAGTACTTAGTTTCTTAGATTTAAAAAATTTACTTAGCCATAATGCACGTTTTGAACACCAATTTACTTTTTATTACTAGCATATTGAAAAATTTTTAATGGACCTTTTTTAGGTTTGACCTTCCGTCTTTTGTTATTGTGTTCCAGACTAGATATTTCTGCACTTGGAACATCCTACAAGAGAAAAAGAAAGGGTCAAGCACAGTGAAGAGACGTGAAAAAAATGTATGGAGTTGCCCTTTAGCTCCATTTTATCGACTCACCCCAACTGCTCTTCGTCTCTTTCCTGTTCCCTGACCGTCTAACTGCTCCGTCCCTGAACTGCTGTCCCCGAGCACTGAATCGGATCTCTGTATGGCCTTCACTGTCGCTGATGTCAGTTTGTCAGGCTGCTTCTGAGTTCTGGCCTCACACTGATCAAGAACGTAATCTGCCTCTTGTTTACAGCGAACGTCTTTGATCCCGTGAGTAAGCATGGGAGACACAGACGATTCCTGCTGCTCTACGTTGAGGCTCTCTCTTTGTACCATCTCCTTTGACATGAGGGATGTAAACAAGGAGGGGGTGGATTCAGGAGCAAGGCTACTCTCTGATAAGGAGCGTTTTCGTGTGGCACCTGGAGCTGAGATGCCAATTAACGACTCCCAGTGAACACCTTCAAGCAGGGCAATGTCATCTTCTTCCTGGCTTTGGTCCTCTTGCTCATTTGGCACCATCTCTATCCCAAACCTGTAGAACAACAAAACAGAACATGAGCTAAAGGAATGTATAACGACAAAACCAAAATGTAGGATAAACAAAAAAGTCACCTTGGCATGCCTTTCCCTTTGTCCTGCTTCTTCCTGACCTCCTGATACACCTGTTCCCAGTTCACATTGCGTCGAGACCCGGAGGAGCTAATGAGTTGCCGCACAGTAGGTTTGAGTCCCGACTCCTTTTCTGAGTCACTTCTCCGAGACTCACTCAGGTTTCGCACCCGCCTGGCTATGTTCAGGTTGGGCTCGTGGCCTCCTGTTTTGCTCTTGGAGCTTATGTGTTTGGTCAGGTCACGTTTCAAGACAGAGGGGAGGTCCAATTTGGACAGATTTGTGCTGGATCCTGAGACTGACTGTGCTTCACCACTTCCTCTGGAGTTGTCACTCTCTGAGCTCTGTCCTGCCTCATTGGCCAGCATGGCTTCATCTGTGTCTAAAGAGCTTAGCTTCTTGTCCACTTTCTTACTGTTCTCCTCCTCTTGCCTGCTTGAGGCTGCGGCCTCTGAGCTCTCTATTGTGGAGGTACTAACTTGTAGAGACTGAAGGAACTGGCTGCTGTCTGAAAAATGCAACAGAGGCTTTTCTGGCCCGACACTTAAAATTGGTTTAGCTGCATTTTGCCTACAGCTGTTTTCTTTGTTCACTCCAATCTGGCTCTGAGGACAATCCTTCTGCTGCTTCTCCACAATGTGCAGTGACATTTCTTTCTTGTTACTCGAGCTTTCCAAAGAACCTCTCTTCTCTAAGGCAGTCTGCCTTGCTCTGCCAGCTTCTGGGAGCTGTAGTTGTTGCCTTGTTTTGAGTGGCCCAACAGACGGAGCATTAGAGCTGAGTCCACTCTGCTTTGGAGTCGGCTTTGATTGAGAGGGTCCTGAACTGGAGACCTTGGCGGGTGGCACTGTAGTGTTGAGGCCAGAAAGGGAGGACACTTTCTTCTCTTTACTCAGCAGTAGTTTCTTTGCCTTCTGAATAGAGGAAGCACATGCAGAGGTGTGGTAGCCTTCTTTCTGAGCATTGCTGCTGCTGCTGCTGCTGCTGCTGCTGCTGCTGCTACTGCTACTGCTACTGCTGCTGCTACTCCCAGCTATGGGCTTGAGCTCTTGAGGTTTTGTTTTATGCCTCCATTTCTCTTTCACAGTTTGGCCACGAGAGGGCAAGGATCCTGGATTCTGTTCTGGTAGAGACAGCCTGTTTAAGGCACTGCTTTCTGGGGGTTTGTCTTGCTTCTTGGCTTTAGGGACATTAGGCATTTCTGATGAGATTGGGTTTGTGTCCTTATGAAGCACAGTTTCAAAGCCCTTTGTGACTGGATAGGGTGACCAGCGACAGGCTTTGTCCAACTTTGGATTGCTACCAAAGGTTTTCGAGACTTTATTGCTTTTGTGGTCAGATTCTGCTGTTTGTCCCTTTTCATTGCCCATTTGTTGAAACTGGTTAAAGGGCCTATTAAAAAAACTGTTGGGAGGTGGTTTAGAAGGAATTTGGCCCATAGAGTTCATTGATCGACCTCTTTGAGAGAACTGGGATATGTTGTTTTGTCCATAGACTCCATAATTACTTCCTCCACTGCTGAGCCAAGGCAGTCGACACTGCGGGTTGGCAGAAAATCCACCCTGATCCCACTGCCTGTCGTCCCACCCTGTGCAAAAACTGTCATGAGTGAACTCGTCTGATGACCATCTCTGAAAGTTGGGAGGCTCTTGAGCATGCCAGGTGGCACTCTTTCCCGGCTGGTTATTGTGCCAGGGCCACGGCTCTCCTGGTCTAGCATTATACCGGTTGCTACCATACCAAGTATTGTGCTGACCACTGAAACCTCGTGATGGCTGCTGCCAGCCACACTCCAGCCGGAGACGGTCTTTGGTTTCTTTTAACCTCTGCTGAAATTCCTCCTTTCTCTTATGCTCTTCTTCTTCTTTTTTCAGTTTTGCAGCAGCAGCCTCCTTCTCTTTTCTACAAAAAGGAGACAGACAGATGTACTCAGTGCCCACTTCACTGGCTAAATGTGCAAAATCGTGCATTCTAATACAGGTACTCTGTAATACAATTCAATTATATGCAAAAATGCTTAAGATTTGAGCTAATAGTTGTAACAGAGTTGTAATAAAATGAATTATATTCATATACTCCAAAAGGTGAACCACACAGAAAATGCACAATGCAAGACAGTACAACACCTTCTAACTATAAAGTCAATAAAATATTAAAATAAGACAAACATTATTACAAAAATATTAAAATACTTTTCTGAGAGCTCTGATGTCTTGAAATGCACTATAACAATGGCTGTACTTAATTAGGCATAACACATATTGTGTGGCTGATATTTATATTTAGAGAAGCAGACAGATTCTAAACATACATATGTAAATGTATAGAAAATAGCACAGTGCTCTTCTTTAGTAACTATTATAGGCACAATGACGTCAAAGGACATGTGAAGAAATGTTTGCCATCTCAGCTTAAAGTCGATGTCAACTATCAAAGTTGTATTTACAGTTTGCTCCGGCTGCCCCCATGTGGCCAAAAATTTGATTTAAGACTCACTGGAAGTCTAGTAAGATCAAATATCTTGGCACACTGTTGGCAGGTGTCTAGGATTGGTTGGATCACTGTGTGACCTACAGCTCTAAAGACAGATCTGGCATCTGACAGGCTGACAGACGAATGCCAGCTTCTGCTCTCACCACTCGCCTCACATTTCACACATCATCAGCTGCTCTTGTCTTTTTAACAGCTTTCCGGTTTACGATGGTAAGAAAATGGCGATACAGAAACATCTATCAAAGAAAAAAGTGTTATATAAAGATTTTGATCGGGAGTTGCAGAGCAAGTTGCATCTGAACTGTCTTTTTTCTTTTAAGCTGCAGCCCTGACATATGACCCCGGACGTGATGCAGCAGCTAAAACAGTTCTGTGAGCAACACTGAGCAGAATGTGACTATACATGGTTTACAGTGTGTACACACATACATGCTTGTGAGTAGGGCTGCAATGATTATTCTATTAATCGATTATTAACCAGTTACTAAATGAATCGTCATCTATTTGATAATCAATGAATAGGTTTGAGTGTGTTTTTTTCCAACCAGATTTAAAAATTCAACACCATAAAAAGAAATTATGATTTTATTGTATTGTTGTGTTGTTTCCAAATGGCAATGAGCTTATTTCTTTAAATTTCCCAAAATAAATGACTTTGTAATTACATGCCTTCGCCAACATTGATATTTAAAACCAACTGTTACCCATTAAATTCAAAACATAACAACATAAAGAAATGTATTCAATAGAAAAATCGTATCTTACCTGATCTGTTCTTTTCTCCTTTCGATCAGGTCAACCAGAGCCTGGTCAAAGTAGTCCTCGTTGTCGTTCCCAGCTTGCCTCTGTTCCGCGGCCTCCACATTTTGCTTGTGCACAGGACTGGAAATGTGGCTGGCGTAATCGGTCAGGCTCACCACTGTTACCTTGCACACTCTGCACTCGTGTCCACAGTCCCTGGGGAGGGAAGGTGAGAGTGGGCTTTCAATCGTTCCTTCAGGCATTGTTTTGTTAACTGCCTGCAGAGCCTTTAAGAATGTAGCCTGGCTCTACTTTCTGTTACTTTAAAGTCAGAATAAAAACAGGAGAGGAGAATACTCAACAATCCTTGATAAAAAAAAAAGCTTGTCCGAATTATCTATGTGTCACAGATCAGGAGGTTGCTAACTTATAATTTTCTCTTGTTTAAAAAAAAGTTAAATTCTCATATCATCCTGATCTTGGGGTTTTTGATGTTCTTCAGCAGGTCATGAGGGCAGGAGCAGCCAGACTGGACCCAGTTTTATGTCCAGCCGCCACAACAAGCCGTGCAGCACAGCAAGGGGACGCGTGGAGGGGAGAGAGGCACGGCGCCCTCAGCCTAGTGCCCTTCCATGATGGTGTCTGCTGCGCTCTGAGTCTCCACACAAGGCACTGTCTCTATTTGACCTCAAGCTCCTCTTAGAGTGCCAGGCCCCACGACCCCCCCCCCCCCCCCACCGCCACCACCACTAGGCCAGCATGTGTTTTTAGAACAGGCCTGAGCAGCACATTGACCAATCCCAGGCAAAGACCCTGTAACTGGAACCTTGTGCAGCTGTTCATAGTCTCCACTTCAAAAACCTCTCCCTAGAATGTCATCCTACGGTTCTGATAGAGACCCTCACTTTCCTGGCTCCTTCTCAATTTCTTTCTCAAATTTGTGTCATGGCACACAGCCATTTTGTGACCTCTGTTGCAGTTGGAACACTCCTCAACCCCATTAATCCTCAATGATCTGAACAAGGCCAGATAAATTACAGGTTTGAACAATCCCTGAATCTTTTCTCAAATCAGATCACAAAAACCACATTTGGAGGTGGTTTGAGGATGCATGTGGCAACTCAATGTCAGTCCTCAGAACACATTAGTGTCAGGTCAAAATGGCACCGTCATCAATTAGACTTTTTTGGACTCATTTGACACGTCTCTTGTGAGCTGCAGTGTTTATTTAACTGAAACTTATAGGCAGATGCTGCTCAGAGTGCTTTTGTTACCATCAGGTTTAAAATACGCTGTCGTGGCAAAATAATATCAATTTTCCTGTTTCCCGCCTGAACTACTCTAATCAGTATTACACCATTCGAGAATCTTCTCAGTCTGCGACGTGCCACATACTTTCAGTAATCTACATGGTGGTCACGAGATAGCCAGTTGCCTCCTATCGGTCATGTCTGTTGTTCTGGAGAGATTGTGTCTAAATATATTTTGCCACAGATGAGACAGCTGCCCATTAATCCACTTCACCACAAACATGCCCATGTGAGCGGAGCATGTGCCTTGTGACCCAAATACTTCTCGATAAAACTAAAAGTCTCAAGGAACCAAAGTTGGTGCTTTTGTTTTACATTTTTGAATCATTCAAACATTCTGTGTTGCATAAATTTGATGCCATGATTTATAGATATAAATAGATTATAATGCAAGCATTTACATAATTTTGCAGCATTACTGCTTATTTTTTGGGACACTCACCGGCCTTTGAGCTTCTCCAGCTCACGGTGGTGCAGCATGCTTCTCATGTGCTCCTCCATCTCCTGCAAATACACATCAAAAACCTTTTCTCTAAGGTATCGACAAACACATCACATGTTTAGTAAGGTGATAGATAACCCTGTTACAAAGCACGAGCTACAGATTAAGCTAACTCAGTGCCTACAAGCAAGTTAGAAAAATGCTGAATAATTTAATTTACATTTTCTTAAATTTTAATTTAAATACATAGAGGGCGATATCATTTCCTTTGATATCAGTTTAACAAAGTTCAATATTTATTTATATATAATGTTTGTAAATGTAATGTGAAAACAAATTTTGAGACATAGCATATAATTGCTATTAAATGCTTTGCCTCAGATTTTGTGGAGATGTTTCTCTATTTGTAGTTCTCTCTCAATAAAGTCAACTACAACCACAATTTACTCATTTCTAAAACTCTAATTATCAGACATTATCGATTTTGACTGATTTCAAACTCAATACATATACATAAACAAAGCATATAATAACATAAATACTAATACAATAATAATGCTGATGTATTTAGAGGTCAACTGATGGGGGAGTAACCGATTTTCTTTTTCCATCCATCTGATAAAATATATATATACAGTACTTCAGGTCATTACAAAAACAAAAAAAAAACTGTAATATTTGGCTGGTTAATAAATAATAATTGGCCTGAAAAATAGCAAATATCATCGTTATTTGTTTTGTCCACAGCTCATGGAACTAAAGTGTCAATGTAACCAGAGTCCCTACACCATGTTTGAGGTTGATTTACCTGTTTGGAGGCGTGGACTGTTTCACAGAGGATACACTGTCTCTCTGGAGCCATTTTGAATGTAGGTGAACCTCAGCCGATTACTGTCAAAGGAAGGCAATTTATTCAAGTTAAAAGACTCAACAGGTCACATAACAACACGTTCTTCATTTATTAAATGCACCTGATTTTTAAACAGTGTGGCTTCAATGCTGTTGGATAAATATGTGCAGCACATGTACGGTGTGTCTCATTTGTAGCTCAACGAGTGAGACAAATCAAACCGAGCTGTTCAAAAACATGTCTATGTACCACAGCCCAAATATCAGCACACATGGTTCAACCTGGTCACTGAGCTAATTCCAGTCTGCTGCTGATAGAGCAAATCTGTGGCCAGGAGGCAGCAGAGCCATGGTAGCATCAGTGCTATGTCTAGACCTCTAACATTCACTGACAGGGTGGGAAATGAATGCAGGCCACAAGTCAATACTTCACTATTGGCTTTCTCAACACTAACATCACCTCCTAAAAACGCAACTGACACTGTGGGAAATTTGTTCTGTTCTCAAATGTTTCTGGTTTCTAAACAGTGAATTTGGACATGAGTACAAATGTTGTAGGAGCACCCCCTATCTGAAAAAACTCTGATACTGTCTAAAACAAAACCATGACTTAAAAAAAAAAACAATAAGGAAACATCATCAAGAACTGACCTGTGAAATCTGTGGTTCTGCAGTGTTTGGTTCAGACACAAATATAAACTAAAACAAACCCAGCCAGGGGTAAATTTATTTTTCTTTACCTTATGAAACATTTTAGGAACATGTGCCTTTCATGATAACTAAATACATCAAACACAGACATCAAAGAAACAGACTACTCATCAAAACAGTGAAAAACCCGATTTCCTACAGTCAATGTGCAAACAACTCACTGATAGAGACAGTGACTGATATTTAAGTAGCAAGTAGCTTCTGCCTTGTTTCTGGACACAATGTCTAAATTGTGTAAAAATATAAAAAACAAAATAAAAATAGTTAAGTACATGCTCCTTTTGTAGCATTATAGACAATGTCCCAAATCTTAGAGGAAATAATTGTTAGATTTAGCATTACATTGAATTTTTTTCCCATTGCTTCTATGTGTGCAAAACAAACAACAAGAGAACTGTTTTTGTTTATTAAAAACAACATTGGAAGATCATCACACTGTAACCAAGTTAAAGCCACTTATACAAGAGTCAGAGAGACAAAAGACGTTTGACTGACCACACAAGTAACAAAAGACATTTGAGGATGGCTGCTCACAGTTAGCAGCTTCACATAAACATTTGCATAACATTATAGAATCTGGCGTTAATGTTAAAATCATGCTCCTAATTTCAGCACAGCAAAATAATTCTCTCCTCACTGTTTAAACTATCTGACATTCAGATTTATTTATGGCAGAGGTCTCAAACTCAAATGAGCTGAGGGCCACTGAGCATTGAGTCTGGTCAGAAGCGCAAAAAGTCAAACTTTTTTGTTCATAAGGGTGGGCGATGGGCCTGCACGATAAATCATTACAAAATCATGATCTCGATTCACCCCTGTGCACAATTTAATTTTGAAATGACTTTGATTCTCTTTTAATTTTACAGGCCGACTGCATCACAAACGCTTTCTCATGTGAACGATCCCATGCGCTGCAGGTTAACGTTAGGTTCTCACAAAGATCAGGGTTTCACCCTCAGCCAATGACAAAGCGCCTTTTAGTCACGTGTTTCCCTTGTGGAGCGAGCGCGGTTTGGTCGGAAAGTCTGCAGCATCGTTGAACTAGACTAGTGCGACAGGACTAAAAATGGATAAAGAAAACCTAGTTACCAGTGATGAGAATCAGCCAACCACGTCTCAAACCGAATACACGGGGGGCCAAAATAAAAAAAATGGTACAAGTGGAGGGCCGGGCTGGTTCAATGTTTATTAAAACTCGCAATTATTGCACATATTGAACCAATACCAATAACACAGCCTATATTGCACTTGCATTAATCATTAAATTAAATTAAGCAAAACATAAATAAAATCAGTTGCAATATTTTCTCAAGGCTCTTTCAGTAACACATTGAAAACGTTTTTTCTTCTTCTTTTTTTTAACAGGTAAACAGCTAAATGTAATTTTCCTTCAAAGCTCAATGGCAAGATAAATGCAAAAATGAAACAGCATGCATTAAAAACAAATCAGTGTGCTGCTCTGATCCTCACCAATGTCTGTCTTTTATAATAAAATTAGAAAAGTTAGTGCAAACTTGAAAAAGTGCAAAACAGTTGCATTAATTTCTTAGGCCAGATTTGTCTTTCTGTGCGTCTGTGTGTTTCATTGATGTTTCATAGTGCCTTCTTAAGTTATATTCTTTCATAACAGACGCGCTGTCTCCACACACAAGACACACAGGCTTTCCTTTTACTTCAGTGAACATGTATTCTGTCTCCCACCCGTCTTGAAACCCCCTGTTTTCAGCGTCTACCTTCAACCTTGCCATTTTGGGGGAGAGGGAGATGAAAATTGACGGCGATGTTTAGTCCTCCACTGTGACTATGCTGCTGCTCATGAAGAGAAGACGCGGGATCGCGTGCACTCGCAGTGCATCTTGGGATTTGTAGTATTATGGTGCTGCGGGCACATAATACTGCAGGCCAGTTTTGATAGTAATTAAATATCATCCCGCGGGCCAGAGACAACTCATTCACGGGCCGGATCCGGCCCGCGGGCCTTGACTCTGACATATGTGGTCTAATGTGATTTGCAAGGCATGCTTTGCCGTCATTGCAGCACCGCAAGGTCATACCACAAATCTTTACCAGCACCTCAAACGTCACCACAAAGTGCAATATGACGAAGCCGTACAAGGTAAGAGATCCGAAAGTGGTACTGTCAATTTGTTTTGTTTTGTCACGGTTCATGTGTGCAACTTTACACTTCGTGAGGGAAAAAAATCGTGATGCATATTTTTTCCCGAATCGTGCAGGCCTAGTGAGCGATATGAAAATGATATTACCTCATTCTGATACTGCAATAACAATGGAGTTTGCATGGGTTTCCTCCCACAGTCCAAAAACATGCAGATTTGGGAAAATTGGACAGTCACGTGGAAGATAAAGTGGCAGAAGACGAGAAGAATATTTGTGATGACACCTCAGAATTTTGAAACAAAAGTGTTGATAAGGAACAATATAGAACTCAGCATAAACATGCATTTATGATGTAAAATAAATCTTTGCATTTTAAAAAACATACAGAAATAACTTATTAGGGTTAGGGTCATTATAACTTGATGAAATGGTGGACAACAGGAAATGGACTGGAGGGCAGTATGTGGCCCGCGGACCTCTGGTTTATGGTGTTGTTAGAATAGCTGCTAAGTTAGCTTACTACTTATTGTCTCCATAATCGCCAAACCAACTATTATTAAAACTCCAACACAAACGGGAGAAACGGACGTTTATAGATAGATAGACTAATTATCTGTTATCTCTATTATTACTATCATAATTATTATTATGTTGAAAAAACGTTGCTAAGCTGTGAAGTCAAAGCTAGCAGCAGTTAGCTCTACCAGCGAATCACAAACTAAGTTGAATGAATTGTTTCATATTACAAATCATCGACAAATATGATTTGAATGCGCTTTGAGTGGTGAAACATTACTGTCGCGTACCTTTAAAACGTCCACGTGTGTGTGAAACTACAGCATCCCCTCCTCCACCGCTGCTAAAGCTAACAACAACATCCTGCTCCTCGGCCCGGAAGTGAACCGCAAGCCAAGATGAACGCCTCCTGGCTTGCGGTTCACTTCCGGGTCAATGTTGGAAATTAGTATCAAATCCCTTTTCTTATATATATATATATATATATATATATATATATATATATATATATATATATATATATATATATATATATATATATATATATATATATAAATATACACATATACATATATATGTATACATATACATATACATATACACACATACATACAGTATATATACATTTATACATATATACACATACATATACATACATACATATATATATATACTTACCCTATATATATATATATATATATATATATATACAGAAAGCAGCATAAAACTGAAATATTTGAGTACAAGTACCTATTTAAACACGAACACAAACTTATATTTGGGGCAGTTTTATGTTTTATATTTATATTACTGAACTGAAATATTAAACTGATGAGAGTATGTTTTGGTAGTATTCATGATATGTTTACAGTGTTCAACAAAAAGGCAAATCTATAACAATCACATTTTAAGACGTTAAGGTTTAAAAGTCGGGCAGAAGGAAAAAATATTTTTATTTTCAAAATGTCCTAAAACAGTGTTTGAGATAAAATCCTGAAGAACAACACTAATAATTCAAGTAACGGTTAAAACAACTAACACAGCTACAATAATGACAGAATGGTTTTCTCATCCCTTTAGATTACAATTATGAAGTAAGACAGCAACACTTTGACCAAAATTCAGATTTTCTCGAAAATTTGGAAATGAATTATGCAGCAGTTATGTTCAGTTCAAACTTATCACCCTCTGTCTTACTTTAACAAAGGAGACAATACTATCCATAAACACCAATGAATTCTATTAAATGGAAACAGGTGCAAGTCCTGACCTAAAAACAGCCACTGAGGAGAAGTTCACTGAATTCAGTTCAATCCCTTAGATAATCTGACAGATTGTGTTATCACCCTTTCAGTTGATTTGGTTCAGTTCCCGTGATTTATTCTTCAGATGCCTCTTGCGCATCTTGATTATCCAGCGAACAGTGAGCTTGGCGAAATTAGCAGCCTTGAAGACAGCCATGAAGACACCACAGAGGATGGCTATGGAGTTCCACGGGTTTGCAGTCACAATCTGTGGGAAATAAGCAGTGATGTGTTCACAGACTGACCCTCACTTAGAGACAGTTCAAGTCTGATGAGGATAAAGAAACTCACCACTCTGATTTCTTGCATAAATGGATCCCTCCATTCAAAGACAGCAAAGAAAAGCTGATTGCTTTGCTCCAGTTCAGGTCTTTTATCATTGAATTTCACCACCATGGACTAAAAGATTCAACACAGATACTGATGTTAATTCTTCTAACATCTAATTTAATCATAGGCCACATAGAAAAAGTGGATGTAGTCTACTGTTTGCAAAATGAAGTTTTTGAAACTTAAAGTTCACAGTATAAGCTGTCAATCACATGCTATCTATCTCAGGGCTAGGTTTATTATAGGGTTATAGGATTTATTTTCCTCTAAATGAGATATACTTTACAAAATCGACCTCACACTGACCCCTAACTCCTCAGGAAGATAACCAGATGTTTCTTATTTTACTTTACTTTTAGTTTATTTGTTTCGCATACACAAAAAGTACAAAATCCAGAAGGAAATAGAATATGAAAGCGTGTCAGGAAAGGTCAAGAGGTCACAAGCTTATGCAAAGGACCTCATCTCCCTTAAAAAAAGAAAGAAAAAGTTAACTTGAAAGTAAACTATAACAAATCACTCAGAGAATAAAACAATAGACACATTTTTATTTTTACTTCCATTCCAAGTATATAGTTCTCTTTTCTGCAACCCGCAGTATCGCCCCCTGGTGGCTATTCTGTTACTGTTTCTGTTCTAAAATGTACTCCTTGGACAGACGTACCCCTAAACTTTTTTGATTGTGAATGTAATCATGTGTACCTTGGTTGGATGTAAATACCTCTTGCCGAAACTCGACAGCTTCTTCGCTTCTTCCTGATGTCCTCACTAAAGACATCTTGACCCAGGTCCTGAATCCTCCAGAGAAGGTCCACTTAGAGTAATTCCTCTCACAGTTCCTCATGAAGTCAGATTGATTCACGCTACAGTCGGAAAACACAGGAACATTGATAATAAGCATTAAACCATGTGTGCCTTATCTATATCTATATATCTCTACATCTTCCTATAGATACACACATATATATGTATATGTATATGTATATATATATATATATATATATACACATATACACACATATGTATGTGTGTATATACACTGCCTGGCCAAAAAAAAGTCACCACCTAAAAAAAAGGGTCACATGGTTGGACCGCCTTTAGCTTTGATTACGGCACTTATTCACTGTGGCATTGTTTCCATAAGCTACTGTAATGTCACAACATTTGTTTCCATCCAGTGTTGCATTGATTTTTCACCAAGATCTTGTATTGATGATGGGAGAGTCGGGCCACTGAGCAAAGCCTTCTCCAGCACATCCCAAAGATTCTCAATGGGGTTAAGGTCTGAACTCTGTGGTGACCAATCCATGCTCCCTGAACCACTCTTTCACAATTTGAGCCTGATGAATCCTGGCATTGTCATCTTGGAATATGCCCATGTCATCAGGGAAGAAACAAATGCATTGATGGAATAATCTGGTCATTCATTATATTCAGGTAGTCAGCTGACCTCATTCTTTGGGCACATAATGTTGCTGAACCTAGACCTGACCAACTGCAGCAACCCCTTACCTATTTGCTTAGTTAAATCCAGGTGGGTTTTTTTTTTTTTTTGGCTAGGCATACATATATATATATATATATATATATACTGTACATATATATACTGTATATATGTATACTGTATATATACTGTATATGTACATATATACTGTATATGTAGACATATATAGATAGATAGATAGAGATGGATAGATAGATAGATAAATATACACACACACACACATACATATATCTGGCTCGTATGAAACTGGGTCAAATCATTTTTGCATATCACTCTTTTGTTTCATAAGCACGACAACAGTGATCGTCAGATTCTTATCTGTGTTGTGAGTCTCGTCCTCATTGTCAGGTGTCTACAAACACTCTGTGACCTACTTCAGACATCACTGGATCAATACTGGTTTTCGGTTACCTCGCAGTCAGCTCACTAAAATTGGCGAAAAGCATGTAAGTGATGGCACTGAAGTCCTCCTCTGTTTCGTTGTGACTGAACTGCATGAAGATCAACTCTCCGTTTCTAACGTCAGACGGACCGCGCACCACCAGAGCTCTTTTCTGTCAAACAGCAGACAGATAGATGGACACAGATCAATCTCACAACAACAGAGAAGTCAAAAGGGCTTTTCCTTTATACAGTTCTAACTCAACTCTACTAACCTCTACTGAGAAACTCAGAAACCAAACTGCTGTGGCGTTGTTTTAAACACAACACAAACTAGTGACAGTCAAAGCAGTTGCTTTCAGTGTTTCCAATGATGACACTCTGACCCATGACTTATTAGTCTCCGCTCAGCGGGACCTCGTCAGAGCAGGAACTAAAACAAGCACCAGATACCAGGTTCTATCACAAACGAGTAGAGGAAATGAGCCAAGCAGAGCCGCGCTACAACTGTATAAAGGAAAAGCTGTTGTTTGTATTTCAGAGACCTGTGAAAGTTAAAGATGTTTATGACTGACCTCCGTTTGATTTGTAAAAGGTCCAAAGTAAGTCACTTCCATGATCTCACAGTCTCCTTCCTGTGGTTTGCCTGGGTCCACTAAAGGTGGGATGTCGTCATGGAAGTGGTGTCTGCAGCTCAGCAGCTGAGCTCCTCCAGGATACAGAGCAATACCTGCACACAACACACAAATAAAAACTGTTCAACCTCAATCATATCAAGGCAAAAATAAAGGGCCAGTGTGTGACATGTACTGGTGAGAGAGAAAGAATTAGTGAAATGATTATTCCTCGCCATAATAATGAATTGGACAGAATAAGAAAAGTGTCGTTGCTGTGAGCGATGCTGTCGATGTGTACATTAATACGAACCCGGTGGAGGAAAGGAGTCCACCTCTTTGTAGGTGACAGACATGACAGGGTGGTTGAGTTTGTACAGAAAGTCAGAGATGGTCTGATAGACGAGGAACGCAGCCACCGCCGTCAGCAGCAGGTAGATGGTGATGAGCACCACCGTGAAGACGTTCTTCAGACAGGTTTTACTGAATCTCATCGATGGACTGCTCTCCCCGATTTCATCCTCTGCAATTAATCACACACCCGACACATTCACATCAGCCGAACAATGGTCACATGGTTCTTCTAAGGGTCATTTTAATATTATTTCATTGCTTAACAATTATTTGTTACCTCACTATTATTCTTTTATGTAATACCTAGCTTTTTCTGGGAAATGTCATTAAATGCCTTAATAGGTGCTTTTAAATCAAATGTATTTTTTAGTTGTGCTTTCACCTCGTGAGATGCTGCCGTTGGACACGTCGTGCTCCAGCTCCTCCATGTCATCGTCAGAGTCTGGTGTGTTGCCTTCATTATCGTAATTATCGTTGAACTGTGATATGAAGAAAAGAACATTTACAACACAGTTTTAACTGAGACCTATAAGTTTAAGCTGCAGTGCGTAACTTTTTCATGAACAAAAACCAGGTAAGATGGTTCTGTCAAGAAATTCTGTCAGAGCTTTTTGGTGCTTTTCCATTATACAGTTCTAACACGGCTCGGCTCAACTTGGCTCTGCTGGGTTTTTTTTCTCCTGACGAGGTTCAGCTGAGCCAATAATAACATGTGACGTCAACAGACATCCGGCCTCTGATTGGTCAGAGAGTGTCGTCACTGAAGAGTCATGAGCGTGACGTCAAAGCCAACAATGTCCAACTGTAGATCAAAGTTAAAAAGACTTAAAGATCCTGTAAACATGTGCTCATCTGCAAATGTGTTGAACAGAGGAGTCTGGTGGATTTAGAGACTGCTCTGCTGAAAAACATACATACATATATATAGTTTTTGCAGCTAATTTTCAACTAAATGCAGTGTTGTTTTGGGCTTTAAATGTTCTTCCATGGTACAAAGTAACGTTTATGAATAGCAGCAGCAACAAGGACAACTGCTCAGACTAGGGTTGCCAACTGTCCCGCATTAGCCGGGACGTCCCATATATTAGGCCTAATTTATTTGTCCCGTACGTACCTTCTCTTGTCCCGTTTATTGACTGCTACACTGATCTAACCACTGAACAACAGCAGCAGTGCTGATCACGACACTTGAGAATCATCTTCTGCACCAACATGCTTCCACAGAAATGCACAAGAAGGCCACACTTGCTAAAGGTGCAAGTAATATCGGTGCATTGTTCGGGGCAGCTACTGTGGAAACGGACAAACTAGCGGCAAGTGAAGCCTCGTATGTGTATCACAATGTCAAACATGGACTTAGCTACAAAGGCGCTGACTGTCTTGTTAAGCTCGACGGAGCGTTGTTTCATGACTCAAATGTTGTGAAGAAGATGCACTTGGGAAGAACGAAAGCTGAGATGACCACAATGAATGTTTTAGGACCAAAGACTGTGCAGGATATCCTGAATGATGTATCCCCACCTGAAGGTGAGCCTGTGTTTTACTCAGTTGCCTCCAAATGATTGATGCCTCAAAACAAGGGAAATAGAAAAATGTTTCCAGTGTGTGTAAGATATTTGTCTGTGTCTGATGGAGTGCAGTGCAAGTTACTTGACTTTTATGAAGATAGTGATGAAACTGCAAATGGTATTCATCAAGCTCTGATGGACTGCCTGAAAAAGTATGAATCGGATATAAAACACATCACTGCCTATGCACCAGATAATGCCAAACTTCGGAAAACACCACTCTGTTTACCAGTTATTGAGCAGTGCCAACAGTCGCATTTCGAAAGCTAACTGCCCAGCTCACTCACTCACTCATAACACCTGCAAGCATGCCTGTGATCAGCTGTCAGTGGATACTAAGTCACTGGTTTTAAAGATCTACAGCCACTTCTCAGTACCTGCTTCCAGAAGTGAGGAACTGTGTGCATTTTTTGCTTTTGTTGACATTGAATGGCATGAAATTCTGCGTCATGTTTGCACGCGATGGCTGTCTCTCCATCCAGCTGTTGATTGTCTCCTGCAGAGCTGGCCAGCTCTCACCTCATACTTCAGGTCCAATGGGGACATCTGTCCTATGTATATGAGGAGGATTTTTGAGGATGAAGAAAAAACTGCAGCTGCTGAGATTTATCTGTGCTTTTTCCACAACGTGGGGTGTGTTTTTGAAACACTTGTTTAAAAGCTGGAAACAAAGCTCTGCATCACAGATGTGTACAGAGAGGTGGGAAAATTCAAAGCCAAGATGCTTCAGCGGAAAGAGGACAACTTTTTTGGATACCAGACCAAGCAGATGGACAAACAGTTGTCAGTACAGAGATCGAAGCAACAAGAGGACTTCCTGAAGTTCTATGACTGTCATTTCTCATCAGATAATGTGATGATGAAACTGATCGGCCTACAGGAGGAGCTCTCCTTCACTGACCTGGAGCAGGTGGTGGTTGCCCTCAAAATGACAGACAGTGAATATGGACCAACTCTATGAAGAGTTTTGTGCTAGCAGGGAAGAAATAAAGAAAGCCACACAGGATACCACAAAATCCACCAGTGAGAAGTGAGTTGCAGTCTGCCAAAACCTAGGGAAAGCCAGCGTGATCAACATGTTCAGGATTGTCTATTTGTCCCTGAGTGTGCCAGGCTCAAATGCCTTTGTACAGAGGATGTTCTCTCTGATGACCATTAAATGGTCAGACTCAAGAAACAGATGCAGCACAGACCTGACCAAAAATGAACTTCAAATATCTGTGAACTGTGACTTGTCATGTAAGGACTTTTCTCTGGCTGCACAAAAGGACAAAAGACTGCTTGAATCGGTCAAGAGCAGCCAAAAATATCCATGGAAAAAGTAGAGTTGGTGAACAGAGGTAAGCCCCTCTTTTCCTCTATTTTTGTCTTCCAACTTATATATAGTTTGAGTGAATAAGAATGTGAAGCATTTATTCCCCACCACTGTTTGCGTACACAGAGGGTGCACATTCTGAGTCTCTGCTTTTTTATTCCTCTGCAAAACTGCTATCATCATGACAATTAAAACAATACACTTTGTATTCACACAAAACCATACTCGTCACCTTTCGTCCCTTGTTTCATAGTGACAAAGTTGGCACCCCTAGCTCAGACCCACAAGAAAAACCTGGAGTCAGCTCATTTCAGAGGAAGCTGCTGCATCCTGCAGTCATATGATGTCGGGCTGCACACACACACACACACACGACTGTAACTCTGTTACCTTCAGGTAACGGAGACACACACACGTTTGTGCAGCTGCGTGACTTCCATTCATTTGAACATAACAAACAAATTCAATGTTAGCCCTCAGAAAATGAGGTTGTGCCTCATTAGGACCAGGTTGTGGTCTCCATGAGAACTACTGGTCCTGACAAGGTCAGTGTTTATGCCAGAAAAAGAGCTAAGGAGGCAACAAATACGAGCACACACACTTGTTCCTACCTCTTGGTATGACCGGGAGTTTTCTTTCCTCAGCATTCCTCTCCACTTCCCTCAGTGACAACAACAACAACAACAACAACAGCGAGTGTTCATGTTCACTAAAGTTCCGCTGTGTTCACGTCTAACGCACCATCAAGTTACAACCAGTTGTTCTGTGGAGTTTTTAGCGATGGCGCCCAAGCCCATCCCATGATAACGAGGCTACTACGGGACGCGATACAATAGGAGAACTCGAATCGTTGGCGTGGTTTCCTCGTTTCCTTCCGAAGCTGTTACCTAATGCTGCATTCCAGTGCTTGTAGGATACTGGGAAGTTTGAATTGTAGAAAAGCAGGCAGATGTTAGAAAGATTACAAATATGTTAATTTATTATAAACATAACTGCAACGTTTCATTGCTAGAACTCTATATGTATTGTACTATTTACAGTGTTTGACACATTTATTAAACACATAATATAATAATAGAAAAACAAATGTTTTAGAAATCTTTCACCTTTTTGTTCCAGCATTTGCACTGGGCTTCTTCTCTGGGAAATAAAAGTGAATCAAGCAAAAAAAAAATCAACCACTTCCACAACTAAATAACTATAATTTATCATCTTAATCAAGAAATAATCATGTGCTTTACTATTTTTTTCAGATTATTTTGTAAAACACTACATTTTAAAATTAATTGCTAACAATAATCATTATATTTTAGCATTTACACATATAATTGTGTATTAATCTTACAGAAGCATAAAATAATGATTTGGATAATTACCAGTGCTGTTCATTTAAGGCACCTGGGGCATAAACCTTAGATCTATTGTATTTTTATTATTATTATTATTATTATTATTATTATGGTTTTAACTTAATGTTTGCCATTCATTGTGGACAGCAAAGAAAGAATGAAACATGTTTCCTTACTGTGAACATGACAATAAACTTTAATACTAAAAAACAATCAAACAAATCTTAAGCTGCGCGGTTATTTGTAAGTTCCATGACTTCACTTTCAACACTTTAACTTTCTAGTATGATTAATGTGATTGTAATCACGTAATGTTCCCATAATTATTATTCTTATTATTATAATATAACACAAAATAAACGAAACATATTGTTGTTGAAATTCAGATTTATTGGATTTCATTTTTTTTTAGAGCAGAAGGATTTACATGAAATGAAATGACATGAAAACCTTGGCTGATTATTTTTCACAAGTTTGTTTCTGAAATGTCTTTACATTATTTTTGAATTATTTTAAACATAATCCACAATACAACTACAACAACAAAGTTTTTTCCGCCAACATCACTGGGTTTTTTTCTGACTTCTCAACTGGAACGTGGTCGACTCCCAATGTCAACTTCTGATGTAATGGTGCGTTCCATTTACATCAGTAGTCAGAACTGGGAGGGACTTCACCTCCATGTTGAACTCGGAAAAAACATGAACCCAAATGTAACTTGGGTTAGTGTTAGCCGCTGTTACCACGGACTGACTTTAGGTGGCACAAAGTCAGACGTGACTTTAACAGGAAAAGAAGGAAAACTGAATCAAAGGAATGTTCACTTCCCACTTCAAGTGGAACGCACCATCATGAAATGCAGCCGAGTCTTTGAAATTTCCGATGCCATTGAAAGCATCATGAGAGGAGAGGAAGAAGAGAAGAAGTGTTTCCGCATTGAAGTTGCAAATAAACGTTCTGTCATGGCAACAGCGCAAATATCTGTCCTCTACTTTTTCATTTGTGTCACTTTAGCGCAAGACTTTAAATTAAAGTACAAGACAGCGACGAAACCTGTGCGTTTGTTTACGGAGGAGGAGCTGAGCAGATACGACGGCAGCGAGGTGGTCAACTATAACGTTACCATGTGTTTGTTTGTGTGATAAGATTACGACTCTTCTCTGGATTCTCCACCTGTTTTAGGAGGCGCAGCCGGTTTATATGGCGCTGAAAGGAGTGGTGTTTGACGTCAGCTCAGGACAAGGTAAAAGTATTTCAACCAGTTCTAAAGGAAAGTTTCAATTGTTTGAAATGAAAAGGAAGTCAATTAAACTCTATTCACTCATGTTATGTTAGTGTAATGTTAACCCTGAGAATAATAATAATAATAACATTTTAATTTTTAAAAGTATTTACGTATATCTTACGTAACGTTTGAAGTAACACAAGTTTTTTGTCAGGTGCAAGTAAAGGGTTAGGGTTAAAACCTTACCCTAACTACTTACTTAAGACTCACCTACTTACTTAAGACTCACCGACTTACTTAAGACTCACCTACCTACTTACTTAAGACTCACATACTTACTTAAGACTCACCTACCTACTTACTTAAGACTCACATACTTACTTAAGACTCACCTACCTACTTAAGACTCACATACATACTTTAGACTCACCTACCTATATACTTTAGAATCACCTACCTACCTACTTAAGACTCACCTACTTACTTAAGACTCACCTACTTACTTAAGACTCACCTACCTACTTACTTAAGACTCACATACTTACTTAAGACTCACCTACCTACTTACTTAAGACTCACCTACTTACTTAAGACTCACCTACCTACTTACTTAAGACTCACATACTTACTTAAGACTCACCTACTTACTTAAGACTCACCTACCTACTTACTTAAGACTCACATACTTACTTAAGACTCACCTACTTACTTAAGACTCACCTACCTACTTACTTAAGACTCACCTACTTACTTAAGACTCACCTACCTACTTACTTAAGACTCACCTACTTACTTAAGACTCACCTACCTACTTACTTAAGACTCACATACTTACTTAAGACTCATCTACCTACTTACTTAAGACTCACCTACTTACTTAAGACTCACCTACCTACTTACTTAAGACTCACCTACCCACTTAAGACTCACCTACCTAATTACTTAAGACTTACCTACCTACTTAAGACTCACCTACCTACTTACTTAAGACATACCTACTTACTTAAGACTCACCTACTTACTTAAGACTCAACTTCTTACTTAAGACTTACCTACTTACTTAAGATCTCACTATATTTACAATAATAATCGTTGTTATTTCTTCTTTAAGAAATGTTTGTATTAGTTTGTGTAATTATTGGATATTCATTTTATATGTATTTAAATGTTCCTATCTTTGGAAGTGTGTAAGAAGAAGAAGAAGAAGGAGAACATCCTGTTTTGTTTCCTCCACACTGTAGAGTTTTATGGTAAAGATGCTCCGTACAACGCCCTCGCTGGTAAAGACTGCACTCGTGCTGTGGCTAAAATGTCTCTGGAGCCTGCAGACTTGACATCAGATACTGTGAGTGTTTTCTCCTCATTCATTCACCCTGACACCACCCCACGCTGTCTGGATTACAGGCTTGTTTGTTTGCTTGTTTTTTGCACCAGTGGGCGTGGACCACGGACATTTGACACCTGAGAGAGTCGCTCATAAAGCAGTGCTGAGTTTTTTTGTAAAGGAGGAGGAAATGAAAAATACAAAAACTAAACAAAGAAACACTCTGGTGTGGAAATAAATGAATAAATCCTAAATGAAACCCAATAAAACAAATGTAAACAATGTCGAGTGGAGGTCATGTAAATGTAACAGAAAAACATGGTTACTCGTGGTGTTTTCCCTTTTGCTTCCACAGACAAGCCTCACTGAAGACGAGCTGAAATCTCTGGACAGTATATTTGAAGGCACGTATAAAGCAAAATATCCCATTGTGGGCTACACAGCATCGCGCATCCTCAACGATGACGGAAGTCCCAACAAAGACTTCAAACCTGAGGACCAGCCTCATTTTCAGATCAGAGATGAGTTTTAATCTTGTTTACAAAAACATATTTTATACTTTTACACATGAGATGGAAAAGAATAAAGTTTTCAATTTCTATTCATATTTACTTGAGCTGAATGTTTACACACTGAAGGTTTCTCAGCTTTAATGCAGTGAGTCCCAAAGACTGGGACGGGACCCTCAACAAATTAGCTAAACGTTCCCAAACCTTTAGTCAAGATTTATGTGTTTATGTTTTAAATAACATGCATAGATTAATGTAATTATGCAATGATTGTAGTTTTTACAGCAGGGGTCTCAAAGTCACATGACCTGGAGGCAAATCAGTGTCTAGTCTGGCCAATCAGAAGCAGGTGATACTCAGGACCATAGTTCACAGAAATGCAACTCAACATGTTTTATAAGTGACAAAAACAGGATATTGAGGTTGATTTCAAAATGAGTTGAACTCAGATTTAGAGACTTTAGACTTTTACAAAAAAATCAAAAGTTGAAAAGGCAACAATTAAGGCAAAGATTCAGAAATAAAAATGAAAGGTCAATTAAATTCAATCCAGTGAAATAAATAATAATGACTAATCCTAACAAAATAGACGTTTAATTATTATTATTATTATTGTTGTTATTAGATGATATGTAATTATATCAGCAATACTGTAAAATAATATATAACAGGAATGTAAATGTGTTATAAATATGATATTAATATGTTTATTTAAATGATATGTTTGAAAACACGTTTATACACTGACTCATAATAATCATAGTTTATAAAATGTTGTTTGTTAAATTACATTAATGATGGTTTATTAATAATTATTTCACTCTGAGGTTCAGCCTAGTTTTATCATTAAAGTCTGTACATTTCAAACGTCTGTTACATTATTATTATTGTTGTTGTTTGTAACGTGTCTCCTAATATATCTCTAATATTTACTGTGACGTGCCGCTGACCTCTTGGCCACGTCCCATTTCTTTCTCAGTGGGTTCTTTTCTGGTTAAATAAAAGGTAAATAAAAACCTGCCTAAAAATGGGAGTTAAGACAAGGTCAAGGTTCGCTCCACGACCTCCGGACCATCAAACACCCACAACAAAGCAACATTTGATTTAAGACATTTAGGATTTTTGGATTTCTGCTTTTACTCCTCCTGGTCAATTTCTGCGGGAATAGCACACAACTCCTTATATGGACTTCCTGGGAGGGGGGGGTGTTTATAGGTCACATGTTCATGCTTCGCCTTCTTATTGGTTGTTGAGTCAAATAAATGATTCATTTTAGATTGCGTATTTAAAAAAAAAACACAAGAGTAGCGATAATTGTGCAAAAGTCACAAAATAGATTTGTTTTCTTTTATTTTTATTCATAAAAACGAATCAAGGGAACTTTGAACTGTGATGTATTTAAAACATTTCTTTTCAATTCAATCCGATTTGAAAGTGTTTTGGTTTTTTGAGCATTTTTTGCTTAGGTGTGTTTATAAAGATATATATAACCCTAACCCTCGAGGTTGTGCTGACAAAAAGACACATTCTTATAGCCCCTGTATAAACATTTGAACATATTAATGGAAACTAACGGTAAATAATACAACAAATTATTTAAAGGATTTTTGTTTGTTTGTTTTATTAGCAGAGCGTGCAGTTCTCGCTGAGATTTGGACGCTCGCTCTTACTAGAAACATAAAAACACAGACGTTAGAAGAAGAAAAAAAGGCAGAAAGTTCCCAGTGACAGTGAAATATTGTCTGAGAAGCAGCAGCCGTGCTTCTCTCTGTGACTCACTAATGTCGTCTCTTAACAGCCAAATATAAATAGTACGCCCAGGACTATATAACCTTATGTGCTTCGATCAAAGGTCACGGCAGGTGCTGAGACAGGTGATTGTCTTTGGGTGGAGCGTCTTGCTCGGGCTCGGGTGGTGGTCACCAACACTGTCATTCATGTGTGTGTGTGTGTGTGTGTGTGTGTGTGTGTCTGTGATAGTATCCAAGTGGAAATCTCCCATGTTACTGTGCTTGTGAGTTCAAAGGACACACAAGCCCTGCCCTTGAGTGTGTTCCTGCGAGAGCGCAGCAGCAGTAGCAGCAGCAGTAGCAGCAGCAGCAGCAGCAGCAGCAGCAGCAGCAGCAGCAGCAGCAGCAGCAGCAGCAGCAGCAGCAGCAGCGTTCTTTATCTGGTGGAGGTTCTGCTGCAAGTCGGCCACTGCAGCCTCGGTCAGCCTAGGAATCACTTTCTTCTGCTGGAGCTCGTCCACAGACCACAGCCAACATGCCTAAGACGGTAAGATGTCCACACTCTTATGTGACACTGAAATGTCTCTTCTCCAGGTCTGAGATAAAAGACAAAGGTGATGGGTTTAAAGGGAAAACCGTTTGTGTTGATTGTTCATTTGGTTTGTCTCTCTTGTGGAACAAACTCTTCTTCTCTTTGTGAGTGGTTTCCATGAGGCAAATATCCATATTTACTCATTAACCACAGGTAGAATTTGACCCATGCTACACATTCCTAGGAGAAGAAGAGCTGCTTCCTGGCTACAGCTCGACTGACTGCTGCTTGTGTGTGTTCGCTCTTGCATTTGTGAAAATAATCACTGGTTAACTTCAGAAACACTGGAATGAATGCCCTCAGTGAAAGTTAAGCATCAAACTGTGTGTGAACTGATAAGAAAAGCCATTACCAATGTTACTCCGCATTTATTTTGACTCTCCAAGGAGAAAAGCCACTGCAGAGAGGTCGTATTGAAGTCCGCCTACATTTGACTGATGATAAACTAACCCCAGTTAAACAACTATGAGTCATGGTAGCATGTGTTGCCTTCATTATTCTGGAGTATGTTGAAAACTTAAATCCAACCTAAAAACAGCTACAAGGATTCAATGGAGCGACGTACTCGTTGGTTAGAATAGGTTTTACTGCGTCCATATATCTATAGTCAATGATTTTGTGAGGAGCAAGTTAGCTGACACATGAGATCATAGAAGTTAGAAACCTTTGAGAAACTTTTATAAATGTTATGCCCCAGGTTTCAGTGAGTTTATCTTTATGACACCCGGGGCGTGCTCAAGTGTAACTTCATAAAAACCATTGTGTAACTGCCACGGCGTTGATCTGGCCTGGTGTCATGCACTTTTCCTGTTTCTGTCATTCATTATGCAAAATACACTGAATGAGCCTTTTTTTGTTTTTTGTCGTGTTGAAGTTGGGACGTGTAGAAGTCAGATATTTGTCCCCAAAATAATGTTCTTTTCATAAAAGTGGCAACTTCAGCGAGGATTTTGCTATTTCAATCCGTGTAGGGGCACCCTTGTGACTCTTTGCAAGGGCAGTCCAAAGTCTAATGAGATAGTGAGCAATTATGGTTTATGAACAATCCACCTCAAAGCTCCACATTAATGTTATCCCACACACAAATGACTGAACTATTTATCTTTTATTTACCACCCAAAAAGTTGTTTTACATAATGTAATCACTCATAACCCATTTTTCAAACATTTTATAATCATTGTTTAATCTAAGTTTGCGTTCAAAACAACATAATACTACATTAAAAACAACTACAAATGACAAAAAGCCAATAGATAGAGGACAGTCCAAAATCAATGAAAAATGCAGTAAAAATCAGGTAAATTACAGATGGAAACGACTGTACATATTTCTAAAAATATTTATACTGTCCTAAGTAAGTTTTACTTATGTTTTACTTACTTGTTTAGTATTAGTTAGTAGTTGAACTTTATTGTCATTGTTAAAAAAAACAAACAAGAAAATTAGTTAGGGTTAGAAATGAGAGAGTAAACTCAACACAGCTCATCAACTAAAGAAACAACAAATTTCTACTCCAGTAAAAAGAACTTGCACTATCTTCTTGGACCACCAGAGGGCTGCAACCCACAGTTTGGGGATCAGTAAACGAAAACAGCTAAAATTGTATTTAATTCAAAATGTTTAAATGCTTTGAATGAATGGAAGTTTTTTGTGTGTCGCAGGTCAACGTTCGCGTCACCACCATGGACGCAGAGCTGGAGTTCTCGTTCCACCCGTCCACCACAGGGAAGCAGCTCTTCGACCAGGTCTGATATTCAATGTCATGTAGACGATGGAAACTACAAGACACTGAGTCAAAATGAGAACTTTTATACTCAGAAGAATTAGTTTCTTAGTCAAACTTTCCATTTACAGTTCCATTTACATTCATTTTATGTCATATTCTGTCTTTTCTTGGCAGAAATTGTGATATAAGTAGTCATTTAATGTGTCCAATAATAGTTGAAAGATATGGCTAACATCTCACAGTACAAGGGGAATGTGGTCATTTTTAATAGTTGAGTAATTATCTTCTTATCACGTTATCTTTTTTCGATAGTAATCACCAAGTAATGGGAGGTGTGGAAGGATGAATTTCAACTTTATGATATAGTTATTCATATAATGCTCTCATGTAACATTGTAACACTGATAAACAGAGACAGGTGGAACAGATCAAGGTTTGTTTTATTAAAGATCATCAAAGAACCACACAGAGACAGAGTTTTTGCCATTTTACTGTCATTTCCATGTTGTATTTCGCTGCCTTGATTTAAAGTTGTTATTTGATCATTTTCAATTAAATTAAACCGATACTGAAACAAAATAAAGATCATGTCTTAGCTGTGTGTCTCTGTTCTTCTCCCGCTGCTTGAAGGTTACAAGGACCATCGGACTCCGTGAAGTTTGGTACTTTGGGCTCCATTTCGTCGACATCAGAGGACTCACCTCATGGCTGAACTTTGAAAAGAAGGTGTGTTTGTTGTGATTGCTCAGGCCGTGATAGCAAAGCAAAGGTTGGAGTATGACTCAAAACACAAAGAAGGGCCCATGAAAAGTGTCAGAAATGAATTCTGCTGCTCTGTATGGAAGCTCTTCCATATGGATTCTCTTCCTTATGGAAGCTCTTCTGTATGGAAGCTCGTCCGTATGTAAGCTCGTCCGTATGTAAGCTCGTCCGTATGGATGCTCTAGGTGTGAACGCAGCATGACAGCGCCTATTTTCAGACAAAGGATACAAACAAATAATGTTTCAGAGGCAGAAAAACAACAACAACAATTTAAACAAAAATCAACAAAAGCTGCGTACTAAAGCTTTAAATTACACAAAATATAAATACAATTCTAATCATCCTGATAAAAGGAATACTTCACCGATTTGCATTTAGCTTTGTTTTACTAGAATAGAGGTAGAATTTTTGAAAAGTTTACGAGTTAAAAAATATCGTCATTCTTTTTTTGTCACATACCCACCACTGACACTTTCTGTTGTCCTGTTAGCGTAACTGTTAGCAAAGATGGCGGACACTGTTACATTCTGGGAATGAAGTCCCGTCCTCCTACGGGTGGCTCTAAAAAGTGCGGAATTAGCGCTGCAGTTTCAAGCCTCAGACCAAGTGTTACTGGTGAGTACGTTACAAAAAAAAGAATGAAGATATTTCTCCACTGAGGCTGGGAAGCACACTTTTTCAAATATACTTCCCCTATTTTAGTAAAACAAAGCTAAATGCAAATGGTTGAAGTTTTCCTTTAATAACAACTATGATGGTGACATGTGCTCAAACTCTGAGACTGAAAAAACTCATAAATTAATGTACATTCATCTACATACAATTTATTAAAATCATAAAAACAAGTACATACAATAATAATCAATATGTTTCATAAAAATGTGTTTCTTTACTATATCACCTGTGCTGAGCTACAAATTATATATAATGACATTTAGGGTTAATAGATCGTATCGTTCTAACAAAAAACTGATTGAAAAATAAACCTTCACAATCTTCATATATATATATTTATATATATGTGTGTACATGTACAGTATTTATGTATGTATGTATAAACCTGTCCTGTTTTGTCCCTGCTGTCTTCAGGTAATGTCCCAGGACGTGAAGAAGGAGGTTCCTCTGCAGTTCAAACTGAGGGCCAAGTTTTACCCGGAGGACGTGGCTGAGGAGCTGATCCAGGACATCACCAGGAGACTCTTCTTCCTGCAGGTGAAGGAGGACATTCTGACCGAGGACATCTACTGTCCTCCCGAGTCTGCCGTGCTGCTCGCCTCCTATGCCGTCCAGGCCAAGCACGGAGAGTACAACAAGTCAGTGCACCACTCGGGTTACCTGTCCACCGAGCGCCTGCTGCCCAAAAGGTGAGTGTCAAACAGTGGGTGGGAGGAGTCTGCAGCTTGACTGTGTGTGTGTGTGTGTGTGTACCTGGTATTCCTTATGTTGTGGGGTATGTAAATGGGGAATTGTCTTCATTATGGGGACAAAAATAAATGAATGACTACATTTTAAACACCCAAAAAAACACCAGCAGCAAACTAAACAAACCATTTAAAGGTATTGCATGTCTGCTGGCATGACTGTCTCACTCAAATACAGACACAGATACACAACCTTTCTGACCTGCATGTTTCTGATGTTTCCTTGAGTCAAATGTTCAGCTCATCAACAAACACAGGGAAACACCAGTGGGAAACCCTGATCGAGTTGAGGGATTTAAGATAGTAGATCTGTTCTGCAGAGAGAGAGAGAGAGAGAGAAAACAAAAAGAATACGCAACCTGCTGCGTGATATTCCTGCTCACATCCCGGTGGATGACGAGTGGGAACACAAAATGTAAAAAAAAATTTGCTTTTAACCATAACGTCTGTCAAGTACATCTGATTACGCCAAAACTCCATCACATAAGATTCTGATGTTCACACCGGGTTTGGTGAGTTTTTGTGCAAAGTGCATTTAGATAGTAAGAGAGGGGAGACTTTGTGTAAGGTCATAAAAGTGCAGTTGCTGTTATTTTGTTATTTTATCAGGTTTGAAAAAGCAAAGCAAACAAAGTAATTTAATTGTCTTCTCCTTGGAAACTCAGTTCCATTTACACTGACTGTCTACATCTGTGCTGTGTTGAAATCCACATTATTTTTCCTTCCATTTCTACTCTGTTTATAGTGTAAAGAGGAAGAATTGGAAGAGATCCAGTCTGATAAACTTGATAATGACTCACTTATTAGCACATGCACTGTTACTATTTCCACATTAGCCGACAAAAGGCAGCAGCAGAGAGGAAAGTGTTTTGAAACTGTTTGATTTAGCTGTGTATGTGTTGTGAGTGTATGTTTAGCTGTGTATGTGTGCGCATAGACTGTTTACATGTGATCGCTCGTCTCTCCCCTCAGAGTTCTGGAACAACATAAGCTATCCAAGGAGCAGTGGGAAGAGAGAATCCTGGGCTGGCACAAGGAGCACGGATCCATGCTCAAGTGAGTAACCACACATACCCATACTCATGTGTTGTTCACTGATGAAACTCATTTTCTTTACTAAATCAGTATTGAATTGGCCCTGAAATCAACACCACAAATAAGAAAACACTACAACAAATACAAAACACAAAGGTTACACAACTGCAAATCGCAAAACACAGCCAACTTTTCTACTTTTGTTGTTTTTTGTTTTTTTGTTTTTCTGTTTTTCTGTTTTTTTTTTTTGCTGCTGTTGTGTTTTGTTATTTGCAGGTGTGTTTTTGGTGGTGGTTTGCACTTCAGGGCCACCATTGGCCCACAGGCCAGACGTTGGGCACACCAGATCATTTCAAATGGAGTGTGTGTTGTGTTGAGCTGTGTGTCACCTGCACAGGGAGGAGGCCATGCTCGAGTATCTGAAGATTGCTCAGGACCTGGAGATGTACGGCGTCAACTACTTTGAGATCAAGAACAAGAAAAACACGGACCTGTGGCTCGGAGTCGACGCCCTGGGACTTAACATCTATGGGAAAGACGACAAGTACGTTTTTTTATTTATTTATTTCCATTTCATTGGTAAAAGTCCTGGACCTGGTGACACACGGGTGTCGAGAGATCAGGGCAACACTCGAGCAGTCAAACCTCGGTCACTGACCCAGTTCAGTCGGTCAGGTTTTCAATAAATCTGAGCACATGGATGTTGTTTTTAACAAGAGGTCGTTAACCTCGTGTATTTGCCTGGATTCTACTATGAGTTTCCTGTCTAAAAAAATTCTCTTAAAATATAAAAATAAAACAAAGAAGCTGTTAAAGGTGAGATTTAACACACATTCACATACATACCGTCTGTTTTAGTTTTTAGAAACATAAAAATAACACAATAAATTGTGCAGTGCTAAAGTAACCTTTATTAAGACTGAATACATTCTGGAATAGAGAATGTTTTGAAAGTATCGTTTAACACTAAATTAATTGAATTTTGTATATTTGATCCTGGTTGTCGGACACTTTTATGGAACGTTAACTCTGCAACATTTACTGTGTCATGAAGATTTAAAGAGGGAGTATATACAACAAACAAGGCCACCATATCAGACAATTAAAAACATTATTTACGTAAAGTGTAGTATAGAGAGAGAGAGAGTTATTTAACCCTGGAGAAAACCCACATACACACAAGGAGAACCTGGAGAAAACCCCCCCCCACACACACACGAGGAGAACATGGAGAAAACCCACACACACGAGGAGAACATGGAGAAAACCCACACACACACACAAGGAGAACTTGGAGAAAACCCACACACACGAGGAGAACCTGGAGAATACCCCCCCCCCCCCCCACACACACACACACACACACACACGAGGAGAACCTGGAGAAAACCCACACACACACGAGGAGAACATGGAGAAAACCCACACACACACACACACACACACACGAGGAGAACTTGGAGAAAACCCACACACACACAAGGAGAAGCTGGAGAAAACCCACACACACACATGAGGAGAACATGGATAAAACCCACACACACACACACACACACACACACACACGAGGAGAACTTGGAGAAAACCCACACACACACACAAGGAGAAGCTGGAGAAAACCCACACACACACACACACAAGGAGAACATGGAGAAAACCCCCCCCACACACACACACACACGAGGAGAACCTGGAGAAAACCCACACACACACACACACACAAGGAGAACCTGGAGAAAACCCACACACACACACGAGAAGAACCTGCAAACTCCATGCAGAAATACCCTTGTTCTGACTGGGTCTCAAACCCAGGTCTTCTTGCTGCAAAGGTTCTAAACTGCTGGCCACCGCACCGGTTTAGTGGTCAGCCCATTTCAAATGTCTCACATGTTTTAATCATCTCTCTTTTCCGTCCTATAGGCTGACTCCAAAGATCGGATTCCCCTGGAGTGAAATTAGAAACATTTCTTTCAGTGATAAGAAATTTGTCATCAAACCCATCGACAAGAAAGCTCCAGTAAGTGTGTGTGTGTGTGTGTGTGTGTGTGTGTGTGTGTGTGTGTGTGTGTGTGTGTGTGTGTGTGTGTGTGTGTGTGTGTGTGTGGGTCCAGGTTTACAAGGAGAACCTTGTCATTAAAGGTTCAACAACAGGACCAATACAAGCAGATATTAAATTCATGACTGCAACTTATTATTATTTACATTATTGATGAATCTGTGGATTATATTTTCATTTACTCCATGAAATGTAAGAAAATTGTGTGACAAAATCCTCAAATGTCAAACCGAACGTTTCCAGTCATTGAAATGTTTATCAAATTTTGCTCTACGTTATTTGTACGAGGAAATCATATTAAGATTAAGATGAAGTTATCGTTCATCTGTATTCTGTATAAATAGCTTTGAATCTTTGAAATGTGCATGTCAACAAATATCAGTTTTAATAATTAAAATTTTCACCATTTGTTTTAATCTATGTTCAGGATCAATAGCTATTTAAATACCCCAATCAATACCTAATTCAATTTATTTTTATTCTTCTTCTCAGAACAACTAACAATTTATCTGTAAAGTTCCACCTTCTTCTTTTGTGATGTCACGTAAATGAAGAGGTTCTTTTCCTTTCCTTCCTCCTTCATAAGGATTTTTTATTCTACGCTCCGCGGCTGCGAGTCAACAAACGCATCCTGCAGCTGTGCATGGGAAACCACGAGCTGTACATGCGCCGCCGCAAGGCCGACAGCATCGAGGTTCAGCAGATGAAGGCTCAGGCCAAAGAGGAGAGGCTGCAGAAGAAGATGGAGAGGTAGAGGAAAGGTCACTGAGTCACAGGAGAGGTCAAGAGTTAAGCTCAGGAAGTGAGTGAGATGTTGTTGTTGTTGTGTGTGTGTGTGTGTGTCTGACGTCCAGGGATCTGCTGGAGAGTGAGAAGAAGAAGAGGGAGCTCATCGAGAAGGAGAAGGAGCAGATGGAGACTGAAAAGCGGGAGATGATGGAGAAGCTTTACCTGTTTGAAGAGACAACCAAGAGGACAGAGAGAGGTGAGACCAGTGTTCCTCAGAGACCCGGTGCTCAGCATGTTTTGCATGCAGGTGTGTTTGAGCTGGGAAACCAGGAAAGGTTTGAGCCTGCCTCAAACCTGCCCCACTCTAACATGGGAGACTTTGTAACAGATGTTTTAATCCTGAGAAAGCACAGACAAGTCAAGACGCAGGACTACACACTTGATGTTTAATCAGATTCCAGGGTTAAAATCATGTCTGTTAATCCCTCATACTACACGATAATCTGTTCAAATCAGCCTCAAATAAGGAATGCAACCCAACTGTCGCTCAGTGAATGTTTTCTCTTTTTTGCACCATTCTCTGTAAAGAGATGACTGTGTGTGAAAACCCTTGTGGATTAACAGATTCTGAAATCCTGTTTATAAAGTCACTTACGTAAATCACCTTTCGCTCACTTTGAACTGTCAAAGCCAAAAAGCTGGGAATCAGTGCGTTAAGTGTTAAATGAAGTTATGTTAAGTGTTATTTCAGAAGTAAAAACATTCCAAATTCTTTCATCCCCCTGTTTTCAAACACTGTGTTGGACTCTGACTCTGTCCTGTAGAGCTTCAGGAGCAGCTGGACCGGGCCAGAAAGCTGGAAGAAGAGAGGCGGAGGGTGGAGCAGGAGGCAGCCCGGCTGGAGACTGAGAGGATGGAGGCCATTATCGCCAAGGAGGAGCTGGCCAGGCAAGCTGAGGACCAGCTCAGGAGCCAGGAGCAGCTGGTGAGTGAGAGCACCACGCACTCAAATCCCTCACGTGAGAAAACCCGAGTGAAAGAAGGACACGCATCATAAACCGAGCATAAACACACATTATATTAGACTAATACCTGCTTTTCCCTGCTTAACTGGGATTAAAATCATCTCATGAGAAAAGGATTCAAAACTCTTTCTCACACTAAAACAAGACCAATATTATCTAAGTAAATTTAAGGGTATAGTATTTAATTAACACTCAAAGAGTCAGGCGATTAGGACCAAATACGCTCTGGAATAGTGTTAAATTTAATTTAAATTTGTGTTCAATTATTCTTAAATTATTAATAGGAACTGGTGTTAAATTACTTTAACGCTGCACAATTTACTTAGGTTAAGTTAAATGTGAAATCTGAATTTGAAAATTAAGATTTAATGACTCTTACTTTTTAATTTATTTATTTATTTGGTTTAAAATCGGTCATGTTGGCCAATTTTGATGAACTGAGCGACACTTATGGTCTGATGTGTAGTGAACTTATATTTAAATAAATAAATAACACATAAACTAAATGTTAAATAGCGTGCAATGTATGTCATGACAAAAATAAAGTTTTAGTGACTTAGCAGCCCTTTAACACAGCCAGGTGGGTTAGCTGAGTTAGCAGTTAGCACTAGAATGTAGGATTAAGTTAGTTAAATCATTAAAACTGAATCATTCTGGTTTGTGGGCAAAAAACATCATCATTTCCAGGTTTTATGAAACACTGATCAACATTTTTCACACCAAATAAGTAAATAGTCGACAATTGAATCAATAATGAAAATAATAGTTACAATGTTGTGCTGAGGGTAACCTAGCGTACCCAGGAGCATGGTTAGCACAGTCAGTCATTGTCAACCTCCACTTTTGTGTTGGAATTCCAGATTTGCCCGTAGATCAGTCCCGGTGCGTTCCAGCTGTAGTTTCCAAGTTAAGGGGGCATTCCCTTTAAGGCTGAACAACCTCACAAACCCCAACAAAGATCACTCATTTTAATGTTTAATGTCTTCACACATACACACAGTACTGTTAAGTTTGGATCGTTACATTACATTACTTGTCATTTTAGCAGACACTTTTATCCAAAGCCAGGGGTGGAGTCAAACTTGCGACCATTGCGACCATGATGTTTTTTGCACACAGGGTACCGGTCTTAACCACTGAGCCACTCCACTCCAATCCACAGACGTTGCTATGTTGTTGGTTTGTGGAAACTCCCACAAGTTACAATTTACTGGTTTTACAGTAAATTACATTGGTGTTTTGTTCCAAATGAAACTTCCATTACATTCCATGTCATTTAGTAGACGCTTTTATCCAAAGCCACTTACAATTCGTGCATTTCAACATTTGTGTACAAACAAGAGCTAGAAGTAAGCCAAACTATAAAGTGCTCGTCATAAGTGCTTTTTTTGTGTGTCGTTGTCTTAGTGTCAAAAGGGTTGTGTTTTTAGTCGGTGGTGGAAGAGGTCCGCATGTCGATGGGGAGCTCGTGCGGACAGTCATGAGTTCTGTGAACGCCTCTGTGATCCTCTTAGTGAGGGGGCAGCACGCCGGTTTTACTGATGCAGAGTGGAGTGGGCGGGTTGGGGTGTAGGTTTTGATCATGTCCTGGATGTAGGCTGGACCGGATCCGTTTGTACTTCCGATATAACTACTTATACTTTATTTTCCTTATATAATGTATCTGTGTCTCTCTTCATATATAGAACCAGAGCAAACTCCTAGTGTTGTGTAACCTGGCAATGAACCTGATTCTGGTTCTGATCTGTCAAACCAATGAACTGCTGTACCTTTTAACTTCAAGACTCATGTATGATTTCCTTCAGTTTGTGACCATTCATTTAGAGAAGATCATTCATATTTGAGCAGGTGAACAGGTGTCTTGGTCTCTTGCTGTGGACACATGTTTTATGCCTCCTTCCCTCAGGCTACAGAACTGGCCGAGTACAGCGCCAAGATCTCCCTGCTGGAGGAGGCTAAGAGAGTCCAGGAGGAGGAGGCTGAGATATGGCACTGCAAGGTGAGCCGCAGTCACATGTCATCGAGGAGGTGAAGGCTTCTTAATGTCACACAGATGAACTGGAACGTTTACCAAATTGACCGTTTCCTTCTTTTGGCCCTTTCATTTTTCGAGTATATTTTTACACCAATGCAAATCTGACACTATAGTATTTCAAATTGCAGTGTTTTAAAAGTCACTGTAATGTGCTTGTGTGAAGTCGAGGATAGTTCAGACTTTGATTGTCCCTCGAGGGGAAATCTAGGTTGCAGTTGACAGTAAAAATACAATAAAAAACAAATAAACACAATAGCAAGGAAATTGGACAACATAGACGCACACACACACACACACACACACACACACACACACACACACCGCAACCAAAGCTGACGTAAAACAACATCTGGCAAGATTTTACAATAGATACAATAAAAATGATTGTACATGGAATAAACAGTTGTGTTTAATTCTTTAGGCACAATAAACACATCGTCTCATATTTGCAGATGGGTTTAGTGAATTCTGCTGAAGACAAGATTTATGTCACATTCATTTATAGTTTTTGTTTGTTTTTGCTTGTTTCAGTGAAATCATTGATCATTGTTTGAGTTAATATCCAAGAGTGGACAAAACGGAGACATTTTCACTTGACTTTCACTTGTTTTCCTGTGGTGGGGACAGGTTTGTGCCAAGACTAACAGACGCACTCATATTGCACTTTATTGACAGTACTGATGGAGATTGTCTAAAGTGAAGTTTGGCTGTTCTGTTTGCTTCCTTGTTTTATGTGTAACTGCGTTCTGTCCCTGTCAATCTTTAATCCCAGGCCAAGGAAGTGGAGGAGAACCTGCTGAAGACGAAGGAGGAGCTGCACTTTGTCATGACCACCGCAGCCGTGGCTCCCGCACCTGCTCCTCCCGCTTCCTCCTCCTCTTCTTCCTCCTCCGACAGCGAGAGCGACCACGAGCACAGCGAGGAGAACAGCACCTACAGCGCCGAGCTGCACTCGCAGAGCATCAACAACCTCCACCACCAGGAGGAAGAGGAGAGGATCACTGAGGCCGAGAAGAACGAACGCCTGCAGAGGCAGCTCATGGTGAGTTCAGGCTCTGACAGAAATACATACAGGACTTTCTGTCCTTGTCAGTTTAGACCAGAGGTCTCAAACTCGTGGCCCACCGTCCACATGCGGCCCCCAACTCAATGTAATGTGGCCCGCCACTTCATATCTGTGAGAGAAAATTCTAATCTTCAGCCATCTTTAAGCTTAATTACGCACATATTCTTATAAGACATTAAACAGCCATAATGTACAATAAGACACAAGGGAGGCGCCTTTCACGGTTCCCTCCCTACATGACAAGATGCCCGGCCTCTGGACCGGATACACTAGCTCAAGGATTAATAACTACAGTATATGATGATGTCTTGCTGTACTCCTCAGATCTGAGTTGTTTACAATCAAGTCACTGACTCCAGAGGCTCCGTCCCAGGTCGTCGTCTCATAATCAGATGTCAAGTTATAATATGGTTATATGGTCCATAACCTCCTCTGCTTCTAGCTCTATTATAGACAGAATATGAAACTGGCTAATAATTATACATTAGGTTATATATGTGTGTGTGTATATATACTATATACTGTATATTTATATATATATACTGTATACATGAGGGTTATTGCATGTATTAACATTAGAAATAAGTCCATTTTATTTTTGCATTCATTTGATTACCACTTAACATACACTGGTAACAGCTGCTTTACATTGTTAATATGGACTGAAAAACGGTCGTGAATTTCAAATAAATGCAATTTTAAAAATAATAAGCACAATTAATGATTGAACATCTGCAATTTAAAAAAGTTTACTAGCTTTAAGGAAAACAACGTTATGTTCATTGGCTCACTGATACTGATGAGATTGACAATCTGATGATGAACGACAACATGAGGTGATGAAGAGGAAGTTTGAATTTCAGTTTCCAGCCCTAAGTTCTTAGACACCACAAAAATATAGATATGCAAACCTTGATGTGACATGCAGCTTAAGATCTCTGAAAAATCTCAAAGAAATTCAAAGAAATCATGTCATTATTATTAGTCACTCCTCAATAACAGCACATATCATTTGTATTTGACAAAAGCTTTCATTTTGAACGGTTTTTTTGATTTTCTGTTTTATATCCTGTCATATTGAAGTCTTATTTTACAGTATTTCACTCATTTGTTGTCATTATATCATTGTTTTCAATCTGTCTTGGATTATTTGTATTAATTTATATTATTATTGTCGTCTTTAGATTTGACTGTAAAGAAGAATTTAAATAAGGCGGCCCTTGTTGTGTGTAAATGCCTAAAATCCGTTCCCTCCGCAGGCCTTGAGCTCAGATCTGGCAGAAGCCCGTGACGATAACAAGAAGACCAAGGACGATCTTCTCCACGCCGAGAACGTCCGAGCCGGTCGTGACAAATACAAGACGCTGCGTCGGATCCGTCAGGGAAACACCAAGCAGAGGATCGATGAGTTTGAGGCTTTGTAGAAACTTCAGACACTCAAAGATCTCGCTCTCTCTCTCTCTCTCTCTCTCTCGCTCTCTCTCTCTCTCTGAATTACCTCATTTCTCCGTCCCATTCCTACAGCTTTTAATTTAAAGTGTGATGTTAATGCAGCCACAGCCAGAAAAAAAAGACCCAGAAAAACATGGAGCTGATATTTCTAATTGTTGGTTTTTATCAGTTAAACTTTGTTTTATGTTTTTCTTTCTTTGTAGCCATCAAACATCTCCAATATTCTGTGAAGTCCAATATAAACATGCTCCAATGTAAACATACTGTAAACATGCCATAAAGCTAATTAAATACATTTCATGGAGTAAATATAACATATGGTAACCACGTATAGAGCTGCAACTCATTATTATTTTATGTGTCAAATGATTTCATTTCTCTGATTATTTGTTTTAGCTAAGTGAGAAAAGTCATACTATATTACCAAAACATTAATACAATAAAATATAGATAAACACCAAATTCGGACTTTTCAGAGGCTGAAACAAAGAGATTTTGGTGTTTTGTTTTTTGCTTCATAAATGAATAAGTTAATGAATTTAAAGTGATTAATTTTCTGTCAATCAATCGTCTACTGCCCCCTACCTCAACTCTCTTATGTAACCTACTTTATAATAATGTTTAAATTCATTGGCTTTATGATTGATTTTACATGATCAAGGCTTTATATGCAGAGTTTCTTTTAATCTCCTGAAACCTGACTTTTTGTTTGGAATGCATTTTTACTCCTAAATGTCTAAAATGTCTATGATAAATATGATCTAATATAAAGTATATAAAGTATAAAAAACTGTATAATACAATGAAGCCAAAACAAATCTAAAACTGTGAAAAGAATATACATTTATTTTAACGCATCAAAGGAACAACACACACATGCTTTTAGAACATGGCTGTGCAAAATAAAAGAGTAAGCGGTTCAACATTTTCTCCTCTATGTTATTTGACGTTCATTCACACTGAACTACACAATCACAATCTGTTAAAAGAAAAATGAAATGAAATGAAATACAAAAGTGTTGAAAAATGAAGAGCACACAGTAGACTCAGCTGTCTGCTGTCATCATGTGAGTCATGTTAGAAGACGTCTGACAGAGAATCCACAGCCTTTCACATGTTTACTCACTGACTGGATGGGCTTGTCTTTAGGTTGCTAGACAACTTGTGAAGCCAGTAGTGCTGGTCTGTTTAAATAACCTCTGGGTAAATATTTTATCTGCGAATGAACACATAATGCACCAGGTTGTATTTGCTGGGGTTACCGGCCCTGAACCATCCGGGTGTGCGCTTCCTCAGGACTCACGAGACCATTTGTTTTGGCTTCGAGGGAAAAGAGGGAGTAAGATGATGATGATGATGATGAGTGCGTGTGTGCGCAAAAAGGTGAGCTGTGGATTTGAGCCATTATACTCCAGGACTGTGGGATTGCCCCCCCCACCCCCCACCCACCCCGTGTGTGTGTGTGTGTGTGTGTGTGTGTGTTCTGCAGGATCTAAATATATGCTGGTGACAAATAGTCCAAATACAGTAGCAACCCAACTGTGATGTGTGGGTGGTGCTGAGAGAGAACAGCTCCAGCTCAAAGTCCCGCTCTGTCGGATCTTGAGTCCGTGAGGAGGAGGAGAGTGACGCACACCTGCGCACCTGCACACCTGCACTCCAGGACTTTTTCTTTCTGTTTTCCATTGATTGTCTTCATGATCATGAAAAGACAAAACGCCAGGACTCTCGCCCTCATCATCAGCATCCTCACCTACCTGGTGGTCGGAGCCGCCGTCTTCGAGACCCTGGAGTCCAAACAGGAGAAAAGTCACAAGAGGAGGCTCGACGCCAGAAAGTACGAGCTAATGCGCAAATACAACTTAACCAAAGCGAATTTCGAGGAGCTGGAGCTCGTCGTCCTGCAGCTCAAACCCCACAAGGCAGGAGTGCAGTGGAAATTCGCTGGCTCCTTTTACTTCGCCATCACTGTGATCACGACAATCGGTGAGCAGAAGACACTTTGTGTTGTGTGTAGATGATGAAAACACACCTGTGTTTCATTACAGAATTATTGTCATTATTATTATTATTATTGTTGTTGTTATTATTATTATCAGTATTGTTATTATTATTATTATTATCATTATTGTCATTGTTATTATTATTATTATTATTATTATCATGGTTATTATTATTGTTATTATTATTATTAGGGTTTGAGCACAAGGTGCCCTATTGAAACTGATTATTATTATTATTATCACTGTTATTATTATTATTATTATTGTTATTATTGTTATTAATATTATTATTATAATTTGTATTATTATTATTATTGTTATTATTATTATTATTATTATTGTTATTATCATCCACATCCCCGCAAGAAAAACTCACTCCAACAACAACCACACACACATTTACAACCAGAGGCGTTTCAAGGTAGTTTGAGGGTCCTGACCTGTGAATCAGTCAGAACATGTTACCTCTTTCATAGCAGACAAATGTCTCCAGTATTAAAAACTAAAGAATTTTAGTCATAATTTTATGAAAATAAGTCTTAATATTATGGGAATAAAATCGGATTATTTAAGCAGAATCTCAGCTCAGCTGCAACCTGTCAGTGCAGTGCCTAAACACACAGCTGTATGCTCATGAAACGTGCGTAAACCAGCATAACATATTCTTTTTTTATTAAAGTGCCTAGTGCATTGTCAAAGCCATGTTTTGTTATATATTGCCTTCACATGCGCCTTTGTAAATCTATCTATCATCAGAACCTGACTGTAGTTAGTAGCTAACAAAATGCTGTCTAAAAACTAACTAACTGACTAACTTCAAACTAATAACTGTCTAACTACTAACTGACTACTGCCTAACGGCAGTTTAACTGTGTATGTGGAATAAACCTTCAGAAAGACAGTCGAGTTGTGCCCGCCGTTCCAGAAGGGAGTATTGAGCTGAAAGGATCAGCCGCAGAAATCTGGACAATCATTATTATTATTATTACATAAAGTGGCATCAGAGTTCACTTCAGTTTCAGGGCCCCTTTGGCAAATCTACTATTGAAATTCAAAGAAAGACATTAGATATTATGATGAGAAACTCATTAAGAAAAACTGGATTCCTTTATTTATTTTCCATTCCTTATCCTTAATTTATTGGATTTAGGACGGTCACATCAGATAATCCAGAGCCAAAACAATCAACACCTCAGCCTTTAAAGTTCCAGGGGTTTCGTTTTTGTGTAGTTTTGTGTGAAAATAATAAACTCAAACGTCACTTAATCCTCTAATTTGCTTCAATAGCTCAGTGAGTCGTTACATGAAGTTCTCTTCAGGCTAATTCAGGCTGAGAAAGTGACGCCTCTCTGGTTTATTTGCAGTGCTTACAACATCCCAGCTGACAACAATGTGGGAGTTAGTTACTAATGCCCTATAATGAAGCTGAATACTGGGGTTCCCGTCGATAAAAAGAGTTTATTTGGAGTTGGTGTGGAATCAAGTCGATCTACACTGTTGAAACAATACATTTTTATTATTTATTGAATGATTTCGCAGAACAGAGAAATTATAAACTTCTTTGTAAATGTGCCAGAAATGTGACTATTTATTCATCTGTAGTCCTAGATGTAAGCATGAAAACAGAATATAAAGGTTTAATTATAGGCCTTTACAATATTACTCAAGTGTGCGAAACATAATCAAACTAATAGCAGAATGTGTTCATTAAATCAAACACTGGCTGCATGCACGCAGTGGAACTCGTGATTGTTGGACTCAGCTCAGGTTCAGTCATGTCACCTGTCAGTACCACACTTTAGTTTTTTTGGATTTCTTTATTAAAAATGTGGTGTAAACACTTAAAATAAGTGATGATAAGCAGAAAATGATGAATGATTGTACATGGATTTTAGCCCTGGTGATAACACACACAACGTGTGACTATAGTTGTTGCTCCCCAATCAACCACAAATCAAGACTAACTGAGCTTACTTTAAGTGGAGAGCAGAAAAACTCTCATGTAAACACTTTAGGTTGATCACATCGCCTCAGACCCACACGAGCGGTGGCTCAAACTCAACTCTGTCAGAAGCTTCAGTTCTCAGCACTAACTCTCAGTGCTAACCTGTCTCCTGACCAGCCCCACATTCACTCTGCTTTTGACATTACATTACATTACATGTCATTTAGCAGACGCTTTTATCCAAAGCGACTTACAATGGAATTGAGTACAATCAACCAGGGGTGGAGTTGGACTTGCGACCATTGCGACCATGATGTCTTTCGCACACAGGGTACTGGTCTTAACCACCACTTAACCACTGAGCCACTCCACCCTTTTTAAACAGCTTTTGTCGGGCTCGTCATTTCGCGTCAATACATTAGCATCGGTGCGGTGTCTGCCATTACCGCAGCTTCTTGTTCAGCTGATGATCCGAATATAAATACCAGTGAAACAGTGAAAACTGTTTAAAAAAACTGATACCAGCAGAGGGCCGTGTCTCTGTGGATAACAACACCACCACACACTTTTATGGATGCACCTAGACACTGAGACACACAAACGTCATGTGATCAAACAGACACACCTGCAAACCTTCACACACACAAGGAACATTAACAGAAGGTGTGATGACACGTTTGTGCCACTCTTTTATTTATTTTTGATTTAACCTTTATTTAACCAGATAAAAGACACTGAAATACAAGAGTACAACTAGACAAACATAAAGTGCAGGAGTTGTGGTCGCAGTAACAATTTAAGGACATAGGCACTGTTCAATGGATTTCTGTTGTCTGTCTTTTAAGATGGAGCGGAAAGCTCCCAGGGAAATAAAAGCTTGCACTTTAAGTTCAGTTTGGAGGGTATTCCAAGCAGAGGGGGCAGAGAGTCATCCAGTGTGTGTAGCGTCTTACAGACAGAGAGGACATGGAAGCTTTGGCATACAGTTCACAGTGGTGGGTGAGGCGGCTACAGTGATGCCAGTGCTGAACCTCAGAGCACAATGATAGACTGGAGTCAAAGACTGTAGGCAACTGTTAGAGGCACACATGTACACAACATCGCCATAGTCAAGTGTTGGTAAGAACGTCGCTGATATTAGGACCTTGTTTCTATAAAAGAAACCAAGCTTCACCCTTCTGTAACACCTTTCATTTTGAATTGGTAAACAAATTCATTTCCAAGAGAACAACAACTTCATTTATGCATGTTATTTAAAACATAAATCTTGACTTCAAGTGTCTTTGGGAATTACTGCCCTAAAGCACACAATAACCGCATGTGTTGTCCTCCAGGTTACGGCCATGCAGCGCCCAGCACCGATTCAGGGAAAGTGTTCTGCATGTTCTACGCCCTCCTGGGGATCCCCCTCACCCTGGTCATGTTCCAGAGCCTGGGCGAGCGGATCAACACGTTGGTCAGGTACCTGCTGCACCAAGCCAAGAAGTGCGTGGGAATGCGTCAGACGGAGGTCTCCATGGCAAACATGGTGACGGTGGGCTTCTTCTCCTGCATGAGCACCCTGTGCGTGGGGGCCATGGCGTTCTCTCAGTGTGAGGGCTGGAGCTTCCTGCACGCGTTCTACTACTGCTTCATCACGCTCACCACCATTGGCTTCGGAGACTATGTGGCTCTGCAGAGGGACGACGCGCTGCAGAATGACCCGCGCTACGTGGCCTTCTGCTTTGTTTACATCCTGATGGGCCTGACGGTGATTGGAGCGTTCCTGAACCTTGTGGTGCTTCGCTTCCTCACCATGAACACCGAGGACGAGCGGCGGGACGCCAAAGAGAAGGCCTTGATGACTGTGACAAAGTCCCGAGGGGAGGTGGCTCGTCTCATACCTGTCTCCGCCTCCTCCACAGCTGTAGCAGACAACACTAGAAAGGCTAAAGATTTAAAAGGTGTCTACACTGAGGTGCTTCATTTCCAGACTATATGCTCGTGCCTGTGGTACAGCAGCAAAGAGAAGCTCCAGGGCTCCGTCACGATCCCGCAGGAGCTGACATTCTCCGATGCCCACTTGCAGCAGAACAGCAACTGCCCTCACTACATGGAGCCTGTATCGTCAGGCTGTGTTTGCAGTCCACGTCAGTGCACGAGCATAAACTCCATAACAACGGGCCTACACATTCTCTCTCCATTCAGGGTGTTTAAGAGACGCAGCTCCGTCTAGCCTTTCAAAACTGCAGATTTCACAAATACGTCTTCACGGCCAAGTGGACAATGAATACACAGCAGTCTTCAAAGCAAACCTTTGTGGTGCTATAATCCCAGCAACAGTAGGAGCCATAGATAAAGGGGGGAGAGCGCATGCAGCACTGTAAACAGCCAAATCTTCTCTGATGTTTGCAGCTGCTGCAGGGGCCGAGGAAACATGCTGCACAGAGGCAGTTCCAGTTTCATGATGATTTCATTTAGGTTTTATAGCCTAAATGTTGTTTTTAAACGTCAAAGTCTCTGCACCAGTTCAGACATTCTTCTGTTCTGGCCTCATATGAACTGCCTCATGGTGTCCTTACATTTTTTTTATTCAAGCCAACCGTGCTGCTGACACATTACTTCACATGACTCACATGTGTGGTTGCCCCTGTTATTGTGATTTTCTGTTATGTAACATCACAAGTGGAAAAGTGACAAACTGCAGCAGCAGCAGCAGTGATGTACAGTCATAGACGCACAAACTGAAAACAGTGCAGCAAAGCAGCAGCCTGACACGCTTTTACTTGATATTTGTTAAAGCTGCAGTGCGTAACCTTTGGTGATTGGTGGTTTTTCTTGATGTCATTGTTTAGTCTTCGTGAACAGAAACAATAATTACGTTTACATGGACTCAAGTCATCGGAGTAAAAGCCTGATCGGAAATAAAAATGAGGGAGACGAGAGGGCGGTATATCCACGTAAACACCACGTATTTCTGTTTTGTGGCTGCCGTGAAAAAGAATAATGAGCATGAAAGTGAGACGGACAGTGGACAGTGAGGGGACGAGCAGACACGTGGAAGTGAAAATTTAGACTCTTTACACTCCTTGTATCAAAAAAGTCTATTCTGCATCAGATCATTTGATTGTCCATGTAAACGATGGAATTGTAAATTCTAATCGGGAAGAAAACATAGTTATTGTAACATTAAGCCATGTTTCAATCATGGTACAGTTCAGTTTGTTAAGTACGGTTTGGAACGGTAAAGCTGAGTCAGGAGAACAGTAGCTTCACTTGGTAGGCGGGCGTGCTCTGTTCCCGACGGCCATGTCAGCGAAATACGTAGCACAATGTTGTACCAATGAACAACGTCATCGACTCAACAACAACAACAGAGCAGCTCAGTTTGTGGCTGTTTGTCAAACTTCGCCCAATTAGCTGACTGACGTGGGTCTAGCTCCACCCGTACCGTTACTCTGGCACCAAAACATGAAAGAGTTGGGGCCGGTTATTTTGCTATTATTCCTAGTGGAACTCAGCGGAAACACACCATTGTTTGTTTGAGGTGTCCTTCGTCAAGCAATACTATCAGACCCCAGCATATACTTCCCTTTTTGGACCTTTTGTGGCATAAACCCCGACCGTGTCAGGACCAGTAGTCCTCATGAAGATCAAAACCTGCTCCAAAGACTGTATACACAGTCAGGTCCTGGTTTTCAGTGAGCCAGTCTGAATATAGTCACATTTTTAAAAATGGTGCTGTATTTTACAAAGCAATTAACTATATGCACACTCTGGTTTCCAATAATCCAGCCCGACTATTTTGCTGTCAGCAAATTATGCAGAGATGTTCTACAGTCAGTGTGGGGCTGAGCACAGAGGAATGCAGCAGTCCTCACGACACTTACATTTATTTAAACGCCCTTTTCAACTTCTAAAAGACAAGGTTTTCAATCTATATTGGATATTTTTACCTGAAGTGTCCCCTGAATGATAACTGAGTGGAGATAAAGGAGCTGTACATGACGCTCTGTGCATGGAGTCAGTTGAGGCAGAACCTCATTTCTGAGGACCATGTTAAGTTTAGGACCAAGATTTGAATTGTGGTTAGGGTTAGGTCTCAGGTTAGAGGAACAGGAGGCTGACAACATGTTTAATTTCCCCTTACTTCCCATTTTTATAACTGTGATGCATTAGCATGTGGGGACAGCAGGTCAGGCATCTCCAGTCCACACCACTTTCACCAGTCGCACTCAAAGCAGCATGGGCTGCCAGACCAGCAGCGCAATAACCTGCAAAAAAAGTACACACATGGCAACTGTGTGATTGATGGAAAAGTAAAAATTAAAATTGTTTTTTGAGCCCATTTTGGTGTTTGGTGTTGTTTTAGTTTTGGTCCGTGATGTTTCTGCTTCATATATGGTCGCGGTTACCACACAAAACATTTCATTCATCTAACAGGAAATGGGATATTTTTGTGTCACATAAGAAAATGTCTTTGATCTTTGATTCACATGGATTTAAAGAAATTTATGGAAAGAAATCCAACCACAGCGTGGGCAGAATTACACAGAAATACAGCTGAACAGAAAGCAATACAACCTTAAATACAAAGGCTACAAGTATTATTGATGTCATCAATGGTTTGACCAAAGTGCAGGATTAAATATATAATGAAGGATGAATAGAAAAGACAAAAAGCAATACAATGCAATTTGAAGTGTTTAAAATCACACAATAGCCGATTAGGATCTCAGCTTAAATTAAGAGTCAAAATGTTTCTATGTTCAATTTGAGAGATTCAGTGTTTGAGATGAAATAATAAAATGAGTCGATTACATTAACATAGAAAAACTTTAAACATCTTTGCATTGAAACGTCGTGCAGGTTTTTTGTCCCACCCTGAATTTAACTCACTTTTCATTTTTGTTTTTCAGAATGAATAGATTTTGAGGTTAAGATTTTAAAATGTTTAAATATTTGAAATGTATGTGATGAATTCACATGGTCCTGCTGCCTCCACTTTGTTTGTGACAAAATCCTGCTGAATGTATAGAAAACACTTTATGGCACAGATGGTTTCCCCTTAGGAATCCTGACTGAGGTCCAGTTCCGGACAACGTACAGCAGGTCCTTCACAGTCACAAGCAAACTTACGTGGTTTGTGGCAGGATGTAAATCGAGTGAAGAGAATAACACAAAAATGTTATTTTATTTTCAAATATCAGAGATTTTGATTCACTTTATTTTGTGGTTCCATCAAATATCCAGAAATGCTGATGTAAATTTGTTTAAAGTACAAAGAAACTGTAAATGGAACCTGATAATCCATAATCACTTCAATGAGTTTTTTATATTTGTATCTGCACAAAGACGTTCTGACAGAAGATAAATCTGAGACCACAGATGAAAAACAGGAGAAGAGAAGGTTTAAACTTTTAATATACACTAGCTGGTCACTTTATTAGGCACACAGGGTTTTCTTCATACCTTGGTTGGTTCTTTTTTGAGTCTTTGTCATCATTTCATAACAGTCTGCACTTTCGCCTCTGGTATTTATGACTGAGTCATTTGATAAATATATACATAGTGGCCAATTTATTTGGCACACTTGTTCAACTGCTTGTTAACGTGAATATCTGATTGGCCAATCACATGGCGGCAGCTTAGTGTATAATAGGTCATGGTCCAGGTGAACGGCTGGATGATCTGTGGATCTTTGTCCTGTTTGATTTTCTGAGAGGTGAATGTAAGGCATGAGTCGAGGTGTCAATGACAAAGTTGGTGATGATTGATCACTGTTTTTGGACATGGCTACATTAAGCCTTTTAGAATGTCCCTTTCTGAAACTGCTGATTTACTGGGATTTTCGCACACAACCATCTCTAGAGTTTGCAATGAGTGGTCTCGAAAAAAGAAAATATCAATTCCATGGCAGAAAATGCCTTATTAAAGGCCACATAGACCGGAAGCTCCAATTAACGCTGCGTTTGTGTGTGTGTATCTGCGTCATTACCTCGTTTATGAAACCCTAAAGTTTCAGAACAACAGTTCAGCCACTGCTGAGAAAATAGTGTTGTATTGTTTTCCTGGGCTCTGCGAAGCGGATCGACACTTCCTTAATTTGACGTCGTCATCAGAAATCCTCACCACTCCTCTCACCCCCGTAGCGCCTCCTGGTGCGGGCACTAGTCCGGGCACATCCGGTTGCGTACATTCAACCGCAGAAGAAGAAGAACTACTCTCGTTGTAGCTGCTGAGATGCAGAGCATCCACCGTGCCAGAGGGGGAGCTGTGTATCTGAGAGCTGGCCTACCAATTACGTCACTTCCAGGTACCTGGCCAATCACAGGACAGTGGGAAAGCTCTCGTTGGCTGGCCAATCACAACACAGTCCACGTTCTGGGGGTGTGGTTTGGTCTGAAACAGCGCGGCTGACGAGAGCGTCAGTGAGGAGATATTTTGATCGGTTGTTTGCAGTGATTAGGAGGTTTTTAATCATGAAAACAAGTTAATATATGTAAGTAGACCTCCATAACTAACATATATATGTGACCATGAAAACAAGTTAATATATGTAAGTAGACCTCCATAACTAACATATATATGTGACCATGAAAACAAGTTAATACATGTAAGTAGACCTCCATAACTAACATATATACTGTATGTGACCATGAAAACAAGTTAATACATGTAAGTAGACCTCCATAACTAACATATATGTGCGATACAAGCATTCGATGTCACCTTTAATGCAAGAGGTCAGAAGAAAACGATAGAAAGAGGACAATAACCTAAAAATAAAGCCATCCAAGCAGTCTTATATATGAAATACTTTAAAGTAATACTTGAGTAAAAGTACAAGTATGTGACCAGAAAATGACTTTAATAGAAGTTGAAGTCACTTTTTTTTAAAAGTCTTAACGTTTATGACATTTAATTAAATATCATACCAAACCAAGTCGTCGTCTTCTGATTTTATTTGGTCGTAACGAGTAACAAAGAGAGTAAGAGGAAATGTAGTGGAGTAAAAGTATATAATAATATAAATAACAAAGTAAAGTACAGATACGTGGATTTTGTGCTTGAGTACAGAAACAACAACACTACGACCAAGCTCTGAAGAAAACCATGTGTGAACACATTGTTTACCTTATAAAGTGGCCTCATTGACTGATCCTAAATTGCTGTGTACAGTTAGAACAGAGTATTGACATCAGGTCATCCTTTGTTGGGAAGAGAAATGATTTGAATTCTCTGGCCATCATCATCACATCAAAGCAGACATGACATGTGCAGAGAGAAGCAACAGAAGGAGCTGCTGTCCACTGTATCGCCCTCCTGTGGCTGGAGCATCTGCTGTTTTCTCCTGAGTATCTGTGTCAAAGACAAAAATAGTTCCACTGAGGTCAGCTGAGACGTGATGTCACCGTCTCTTCTCTGAAACACGAGGTGTCAGCGAGCGTGCGGACACGGACGGGGAAATCTTTTCTTTGTTTGTGTTTGCAGTCGTCAGCAGACTCACGGGACCTTTGGTACTGGAGTTAAAAGTCTTAAAGTTGTTCTGATATCAAATGTTCTCAAGTATTTAAAAAGAGACGAGTAGATCAATGGTGGAGTGAGGTTGTGGGTTTCATTCCCAGCTCCATAAGCCTACATGGCGAGACAGGTGTGAATGTGAATGAAAGATGCATAGAAATGTATTGTGTGAGTGATTCACGGGTGATTCATCCACACATTCACTCATGCACACATTCATCCACACATACAACATGTACGCATTCATCTTTCCTTGCACACATTCATCCACACATTCATTCATGCACACATTCATCCACACATACAACGTGTACGCATTCAACCATCCATGCACACATTCATCCAACATACAACATGTACACATTTATTCATCCACACATTCATTCATTCACACATTCATCCATGCATACCTTCCACTAGGTGCTAGTAATGCACCGATACATTGTGTGCAAACATCTTACGTTGACACCTGAAGAAGAAGAGGAAGAAGATCTTTATCAGCTCAGTGTCAGTGAGGTTTTTTTCTAAATGGAGGTGAAGACGCAGGTGTTGAACGCGTTAGCTGAGAACAAGAGAAGCGCTCTTCTTGTCCTCGGAGCAGGAGTTGGTGCAGCTGCGCTTCTGGGTTTCGGACTCGCATTTAAATACCTGCGTAAACCGGAGAAGCTGCTCCGTGTGGGGGTCGTTTCTCAGCTGCTCGTGCACCCGCTCAAGTCCGGGAAAGCTCTGAGTGTCGCGCTGGCGGAATGTCACAAGTTTGGACTCAGCCATGGACAGCTGCAAGACAGGTAGGTGTGTGTGCGCGCGCGTTTGCGTGTGTGGCTCTCAAGTGTGGACTCACGTTTGGACAACTTAAGTGTGTGTGTGGTTTTTTTTTTATATTAACATTCTGTTAACTTTATATAAAAAAAACTCTCCCATCTCATCTGATCATTCGGGTGGATTGAACCTTTAAAGGAGACATATTATACCCTATTTCTCCAAGTTAAACTAGTTCCCTGGTGTCTTAATGAACATGTCTGTGACAGGCTTTGGTCAAAATACCATAAGGATGAAGCACCATAGCAGTTCAATAACCCTGCCAAAACCGCCCCTTTCAGAATGCTAGGTTTTGTGCCTGGTCCCTTTACATGCAAATGAGACACAGGTAAACACACCCACTTCTTCCAGGGGGTGTGTCAAAGCCTAACCCTAACTCAGTATCTTAGACCGAGTCAACCGCCTGCACTGACACGGCATAAACTTTCAATGAGTCTCTAATAAAATAGCAGCAGGAAAGAACAAAGACGTCATGTCTCTGGTGCTACGTTAGCTGACAGCAGTTGGCCAAGTATGTGAACACATACAGGGAATTTGACTCCGGTTTTATCCAGCACACGCTGCACATTAAACGTAAACATCAACATAACTTAACATACATTCAACGAAAGTGAATAAATAGGGTGTCCAGAGGTTCGGTCTATTTTTAAATATATATATTTATGTATATAAGCGATAAGGTGCAAAATAGTGAATAAATAAACTGGTTAAGTGTTCAGTAGTGTGACGGCCTGGGGGAAGAAACTGTTCTTGTGTCTAGCAGTTTTGGTGTACAGTGTTCTGTAACGCCTGCCAGAGGGATCATCACACACCAATATCATTAGCTTCATATGTAAAACTTATCCACTGGACACGCAAATCCTCAGAGGCTGGAAGTTTGTGTTAAACAGCCAGGAACAGCACACTTGTCCCTCAGTGTTGACATAACACCGCTCTTCCTCCCTCGCCTGCACTCTGGCATTTTATAGGGACAAGGTAGAGCTAGGGTGGAGCTCTCGAAGTAAACTTCCTGGTGGGGTGGCAACATTCGAGGTGAAATGCACATTGTGTCGTCACCAGGGGTGGAAAGAGTACCAAAAAAATCTACTCAAGTAAAAGTACTGTTACCTTGATGAAATTTTACTTAAGTACAAGTATTGGTTTAAAAATCTACTCAAGTAAAAAGTAGCTAATTTAAAATGTACTCGGAGTAAAAGTTACTTAGTTACTTCTTTTAGGTTGGGGGGGGGGGGGGTACAAGTAAAAAAACATACACAAAGCTCAAACTCACTTTTTTATTAAAGCAAACACATACAGTGATAGATCCAGATTACAGTTCCTCTTTAATTATTCAATGAACTTGCTATTTAGTTTGAACAGGAGCTGGTTTTCAGGACTCTGCACCATCAGGTGAGTCAGAAATAATAATCAGAAATGGTATCGTTTTCAAGTTGCACCTGTCGCATATTCAGGTGTACAGAGATACACATTTATCAAGAACTGCACAAATAAATCCAAATTTTACAAAATAATCATGACTTGATTCATGCCTGAGCTTTCATTCACATCTCACTGTATAGAACAGAAAATCAACAGGAAACTGTCTTTAGCTCATCAAGACATAAAAGCAGAACAACATTATCCCACATATGAAAATAAATGTTAACAAAACTCAGTTGAAGTGAAAGTCGTTTCACTGATAACCAACAGAAACACTTTTTACTCCGTTTCTTTCTCCTCCTGCTCTGCTTCATTTCCTCATTTTAATTACTCAATGAACTTGCTATTTAGTTTGAGCAGGAGCTGGATTTCAAAGTTTCATTCTAGCTCAGTTTGCAGTGAACAGCAGTCCAGCACAGCTGAAGAGGGGCTCACAAGCAGCAGAAGCAGGCAGGCCAGTGTTGAGTTTGAGAGAGAGCTTTTTGATGAGAGGAAAAGAGTTCAGCAGGTCCATTTTGTCTGAGGCACAGGCAAGGAACTCATCTAGCTCACTTGTGCCTTTTGATTTTTTGGACTTCAGTGATGAGAAGAAATCGTCCTCATCTGATGAGTGGCCGACATGCTCCATCTCATCCTCTGTCATGTGCTCAATGTGATGCTTCACATAGGCCAAACCTGTGTTAAGTGACAAATACACACAAAACACATAGAATATATCAGACACTTAGGCTTTCATTTTTTTCATTATAATGTTGCCACTACAAAAACCAAAACATTTTCTACACTCATGTAGACAGGCTCATTATTTTGTTACATGTATGATATTGGACTAAGCCTTCTTAAAGGTGGCAAACATGTTTTGCTGCTGGCCCTGCACACAGCAGTACACTGCTTTGCTTCTATGCTGAAGAAGTGGAGACTCCTCTTCTCCAAACTGTGTGTGAGGTGACCCGCATCTACAGTAGGTGATACACTGACTATATGTAGTTTAAACATCCCCCATCAATAATCCAAACGATACCTTTAATAATAATAAGTGATGAAAATCATACCTGCTTCTATGATGTTGGCTTTCTCAGTCCAAGTGGTCTTGAATTTTGGCAGAAGGATCGCTGCAGCTATCAGTTCAGGGTCCTCCATCATCCCACGAAAGCGCTTCTGGACACCAACCTGAGTGGATCTGATTAGTGGTAGGCATAACTTGCAGGATACTTCCAGTCGTCCGAGTTTTGCTTCTAACTGGAAGATCACTGGTGTGCTGTCCAACAATCGGTGGTAGTTGCGACATAACTGACTCCACTGAGGTGTGACACCACAGCCTTCTTCATTTGAGTGGAAGCTGCCTGTATTCTGGCCCGGAGAGTGGGTCTGGAAATGATCTTGCATAGAGGATTCAGTGTTGATACAAGTTCTTTAAAAGCAGGTTGTTCAACCACAGCAAATGGATGAAGGCCTTGACAAATGAAGTTAATCCAAACCTTGTCAACTTTTGTTTGCGGCACACGTTTGGTTCCACCCACTGCCACCAAGTCAGATATTTTTGCTTGCTTGCTTGGTGTTTTTTCTGGTTCCAGGGTCCGCATCCGTGCTGCCACGAGATCAGTATAGACTTTCATCTTTGAAGGATGTTTCCTCTGTGAACAAAAAACAAACAAACATCATCATATAATCAATACCATGTTTTCATAAAACATATAGTTAAAATATTTTTTATATTAATAGATCAATTCCTATTTCTTAAAGTGTCATGTAGAAAGAGTAGACTATATCATGAATGTGTCACTAAAAAACTACTCAATTACAGTAATGAGAGTAAATGTAACTCGTTACTTTCCACCCCTGGTCGTCACAATGCGCAAGGAATTCAACATCACATGTTTACTCCTACACTTACACTAAGACTGAGTCTTCGTTTTTCAAACTTTGGCGACTGGTAGGGCCTCCAGAGTCCCAAATATAAGTATTAAAATGATTAAAAAGTTGATTTTGCATAATATGTCCCCTTCCCCCCTTCCCAAAAATCAGTTTCTAACACCTGCATTATAAAATCTGAAAACGTGGATTGAACCTTTAAAACTTGAAGTATTTAGACAAAGCGTTGTTTTGGTGGAATCACCCTTTAAAAGAGAATAACTCATAAGCTATTCAAACCGCACGTTTTGTTATAGGACGTGTGGGGGTATCTCAAATGTGGGAGGAGTTACACGGCAAAGTTTTGGGTGGAAGAATGACAATTCAATACAGAGAGACTCACCAGCCCCTCCCTAATCCCCCCCCCCCCCCCCCCCCCCCGCTTCGTCCTGTCACGCACACACCTGTGCTTCTCCCAAACCTCTGAGAAACAGAGAAAACAGCATGTTGTCATATTTCAAGAATGGTTGATGACAGAGAAAATGTTTGGTTTGTGAGCGTCAGGAGGCGATTTAAAAATCACCCTTGTCTTGATTTTTCCAAAACTCCAAAGACTTTTAACATGGGAGTGAATGAGAGCTTTGAGCAGAACTCTCTGCACTTTTAGGGTATTTTAAGAAAAACTACAAGTCATATTAAAATGACTGTGTAGGTTAGAAATTGTGGGCAGGAGAAGAGTTTGTCACTTTAGCGCCACGCCTACGGACGCAATACACACTCTTTATAAAATCAGAATACCTCCGGAATTCTAGGTTCTCACTAGAATGCCTTGCAGCAGCAGGCACTAACAATAATAATGATAATAATAATAATAATGATGATGATGATGATGATGATGATGATTCCCAGAGACATTTGTGTTCTCTTTAACAGTTTTGCTGAAACAAGGGTGCGTTTGTTTTGGTTGGCAGACACTGGCTGGTGGTGACGGAGGACGGACGCATGGTGACCGGCGTCCATCAGCCTAGTCTCGTCCTCGTGTCTCTGACCTGTGACAGAGGTCAACTCTGTCTGAACGGACCAAACATGGACAAGCTCAACTTTCCCCTCGAACAATCCAACAACCCTGTTATTCACTGCAGGTGTGTGTGTGTGTGTGTGTGCGTGTGCGTGCGTGCGTGTGTGTATGTGAAATTTATATGTTAAAAAAAATCAATGTCTCAGAAGCAACATATCGGCACACATATCTGATATATATATCTTTTTATTACATATTATTTATTATCTTTACTGTCTTTGCTGCTATAACAATGTATTTGGAAATCTTATCTTATCGGTGTCTCAGATAGATCAGTGTCTCACATATCTCTCAGATGTATCGGTGTCTCAGATATATTTATATCTAAACTGTTTTACAAAGAAAGTGGAATGAACTCGCCTGTATGCAGCACATGTTCCACAGTTCCACTCGGCTTAGACACAGAAATAAAAGAAGACGCCACAACACAGGTAGAAAGAAAATAGTGAAGAAATCAAGACTGGTAGATTTTTTTTGGACTGCTAAGAAGACGTATTGACGTCATTCAGGAAATAAAACATCTTTTAAAAATAGTTAATGTTGCGTATCCTGTTTTTAGACTTACCCTTGCTGTTGTCTTTGTGCTGCAGAGTTTATCGCGGTGAGAGCCAGGGTCGGGACTGCGGAGACGAGGTGTCTCGCTGGCTCACTCGTTATTTTGGAGTAAACAAAACCTTTCGCTTGGTTCACTTTGAACCTCAGATGAAGGGGAGACAGTCTCCAGAGACTCTGTTCTCACCATATGAGGTAGTGACCATGTTTGTGTCTTTATCTTCTTTATACTTTTTGCTACACCTTTTATTAAATGATATTATATTTTTATCTCTGACTCTTTGTTGAACTCTTTTTTTTTTTTAGATTATTTCCAAATCCCTCTGTTTTATCATCTTTTATGTTTTGCATAAGACACTTTGAATGACCTTGTCCAGGTTTTACTGCTCCAGTTTTATGCACTTTTTAAACAGAGTTCCCACGGGTCCTTGAAATCCTTGAAAGTGCTTGAATTTTGTGCAGTAAAGAAGTGAAGTTGATATTAAGGTAAATGTCCCCCCCTACGACGCCACCTACTGTTTCATGTCCTGCGTTGCTTGATGTACGTAGATGAGACGACACAGGACAAACATGGAGACATCTTCAATGAGCGAGTAAAGTTAAGAAAGAGAGAGAAAATGGCGACGTGAAAATTCCAGAATCTCTGTTTCACCAAGGACAAAAGACAAAGACTGACTTTGACCAACAATCACTTGTCCAGATCAGAATCCCAATCAGAATCATCTTTATTGTCATTATACAGTGTACAACAAGGTTAAAGGACAGCTCTAGTAGTGCAAGTGAAGAGATAAAAAGAATTAAAAAAAGAAGAAAAAACAGTGCACCAATACCTTTGATAAAAATTAGAAAGGATATGTAAAAGTGGGAGCCAGTAAGGGAAATATGCAGTATATGATAGTGCATACAGTACATTGTACAGCAGAGAGGATGGATGTTATGCACATGAATAAAAGTGGACGCCATCATGGACGAAGACAAAGCTCTTACAAGTTGCCCTCCATCTTAAGCTGTGTCAGCACATTCAGTCCTTGAATTGGTCCTGGAAAGTCCTTGAATTGAACCCTTTTTAATGTAAACTTCATCTCTCTAATTCAAAATCGCTATAATCTTGATTTCAGGGTTTTTTGCCTGTCCCATTCTTTTTTTTTTAAACAATATCTATAGAGAAGTCTTCAGATGTTCACCTGGAGTTTAAGGATGAACTTAAATGTCAAGGTCTTGTAAATCACGTCATTGGACGCACACAACACTGCTCGGCCTTAATTTTCCTTCCTTGTGTTTTCTCATTTATCCAGAGGTTAGCATACACAGACGTCGGACCTGTGATGCTGTTGTCGGAGGCCTCTGTTCACAATCTGAGCAGCAAGTCGGAGAAGGACTTGAATGCGAAACAGTTCCGTCCAAACATTGTGATCAGTGACTGCGAGGCATTTGCTGAGGTGAGTTCATCTGCTGGTTCCTCTTGTTTGTCCATGGCTGCAACAACACTGCCGTGTTTTCATTTAAAAACAGCATTTTCACATCATTTAAAAAGAAGTTCTGCGTGTTTCAGCTCTGTAGTAGCAGTAATCTGCATCAATGGTCACATGATGTACGTATTCAGTAGCATTAATGGGACATTGATGATGTCCTCTGCAGTTGATTAGTTTCACAAAGTACTAACAACAATGAAACGTGACCTCTGATTCTGCTTTATCTTCCATAAACAAATAAGTTCTGTGATAAAGACTTTGACTTTTGGAGCAAGGAAACATCTCTACCGTGCAGGGCAGTTGGTCCCTGAGGACCAGGATTGGGAAACACTGGGTTACTGGTACATTTTAGGATGGATCACAATACGATTCTGTGATGATTGATGTAATGCTAGACAATCATATAGCGATACATTGCTAAAATGGAGCCAGCAGCGTTTTCAAGCTTCTCCACTTATGAGGCTCCAAAACACCAGGGTGATGTGTTTTTAACTGTCTTCACAGACGAGCTCAGACCTGTCAAACAATGAAAGTCTGTTTTCTCTATACACTACAGCTCTGACTGATCGCTCGCTGTCAGAAGCTGCATCAACTAAATTTATCTCCTTCTTAATTTATCTCTTCCTACTCCGAAACCACCTGCCTCTTTATTTCAGGATTCATGGGACGAGATCCAGATTGGCAACGTGCGTCTGCAGCGAGTCATGTCATGTGGAAGGTAACCTCGCCACAGACACAAGTCATCATTTATTAACTCAGTCCTAAACTGATGCAGAGGAAAATCAAATGTTCACATTTAATTATTGAGGTTTTAGTGGAATAATCCTGGGCATTTGTTCTCGTTTGCAGGTGTCTTTTCACGACAGTCGACCCTGACACTGGTATATTCCACAGAAAAGAGCCTTACCAAACACTGAAGAGGTAACTTTCAACATTGTGTGTGTGTGTGTGTGTGTGTGTGTGTGTGTCATTAGTAGGTCCTACTGTCCCTGACATTAAAAAGGTGAAAACTAGATCATGTGACCTTGTGCAGGGTTAGGTTACCCCGAAAGGCTGGCTCACAAACGTCTTGCTTGCTTTTCCACCTCATTTTGTACCTTTGAACTCTGTGACGCTGTTTCCTCCTCAGCTATCGTCTGTGTGACCCGTCGGAGAAGCACATCTACAAATCCTCTCCGCTGTTTGGACAACTGCACACAGTGAAGAAGACGGGGATCCTGCAGGTGGGCGACGTGGTTTACACAGTCAGCTGTTAATGTCACAGTCAGACAAAGTATGTTGTCAGAATGCTTGTGAAATCCATTTTCATCTCTATGCCCCTCACAAAGGTCGCTGGGGTCAGGGTTCGATCTCGCTCTCACTCTTGGTGTGAGGCAGCAGTGCTGTGACACACATTATGTTATATTTGAACAAATGTATTCATGATTTTTAAAATAGTATTTTACAATGCAGTTGACGAAATGCACCGTCTCCTCCTGGGTTAGGGTTTAATAAACCGGTCCAACCATATCCGGTAATCTGTCACGTACACGGTTGTAAACTGTGAATAGTTTTTGAAATTCCTGCTGATGTAAGCAACCGTTTGTACATTCAGGCGATTGTACACGTTTTTGGCCAGGTGGGGATATGAACCGGCGACCCTCCGGTTACAAGCCAAGTTCCCTTTCCACTTGGCCGCGGGCTGCCCTATCTAAAATAATCTGACGTATATCTTACAGAAGTCAGAAGTGACGCTCTGTGCAGTTGAAGATGCTACCTTTTCTCTCTCCTGTCAGCTGCTGCAACACTGTCTCATTTATTTCATGTTTTTAAAAACGGTTTCACTTTGAACAACAGAATACTTTTAAAGCTGATGTCAGTAACGCACACATACGTCTGTTTATAGAAACTGTTTACACCGTTTTATTTATGCTATCTCTCATCTGCATCTCCCTCAGATTGTACCACAAGGTCTGAATTAAACATATTTCTGATCCAATGGAATCGTCTGGTTATTAAAATGTTATTATTATCTTTTATTCATAAAAACAAATCATCGCCATTATTTGTGACCTACATTTTCTCCTCAGTCTCCCTCTCACACACAAACATTAGAATCTACTTTCTGCAGCGCCTCATGTTGTGTGATGCATGTTTCTTTTAGTACTCGGGGACACTTGGAGCTGTGTGTTGCAGTAACAGCAGCAGCTGAATAAAACTGTTAACAATGTGCAGTGTTATTTAATTAAACAAACCTAAATAATAAGCAAGCAAATAGTTAATTAAAATATAGAGCTCTTTGATTAGTACTATAGATATTTAAAGGTTCATACGTTATTTTCTGCCTGTTTTAAAACAACATACTTTCCATGAAAAATGAACCAAAGATTAGAAGAATCACTGCTCTAATGTGAAGTTCAGGTGATGCATACTTCAATGGTTCAAATTAAATACTTTAAGGAATACCTCATATATAGCCTGCATGGGTTACACTTGAATTCCCTCACCTGTGTCATCACTGGGCAGCTCCTCACACATCGTTTATGCCTCATTTCTTTATTAGAAGGAATTCAAGGAAACACTGAAACCTGCAAAACGAGAAGAAACCATGTTGTTTTTGTCAAAGTCACAGGTCATGGCTCCAGGGGCCACTTCCATTGTCCAGTGTGTGTGTGTGTGTCCAGGTATTACTAATGTTGTGGGGACCTAAACCTGTTTACACAGTCACATTATGGGGACTTGTCTTCCTTGTGGGGACAAAAATCAAGTCTCTGTAACGTAATGACTACATTTTAAGGTGAAGATATGTTTTAAGGTTAGGTTGAGGTCAGGGCTAGGATTAGGATTAAGATTAGGCCAGTAGTAATTGTGGTTAGGGTTAGAGTAAGTCTCCAGGAAACAAATCTAGGTCAATGCAATGTCCCCTCAAATCATGAATGTCGAACGTGTGTGTGTGTGTGCGTGTGCGCAGCGCCACCTTGTTCCTTTAATGAGTGACATTTACACTCTAATGTATAGTTCTGAAGCTCTGTAATCAGTGAGGGTCCTGTTCAAAGACTGTCTACACTTCGTACACTTTACCTTCATGTGGAGGGAAATGAGCTCTGAACTAAAGTCTACTTTTATTTCTTGGTGCTTTGAGACAACTTTTTAAAATGTCAACATGGCTGAAACGTGTTGCCTTACATATGTGAGCTGAGATTTATGTCACAGTATAATAAAAATAGAATGCATTGTTATTATAGTTCTCGAACACAACAACATAACGAAAAACTAACATTGAAAAGACTTTTTTGTCAACTGAAATAAAAACTAGAGTTTAAAATTAACCTGATAACTAACTGAAAATGAATTTTGTTTAAAAAAACGAACTCAAATTCCGTCTTGTATAAAGTACCTTTAAGTGATACTTGAGTAAAAGTACAAGTATCTTACCAGAAAATGACTTTGATAGAAGTTGAAGTCACTTTCTATAAAATGACCGCTCTCAGAGAAAAGCCACACACACACGCAGGGAGAACAACAACAACAACAACAACCACAAAAACCAACCACATGACCTGGGATTAGAAGAGGGTTCTATTTCATTAACAATCTCCTTCTCTCAATTTACGGCACAAACAAACCTGAAATGTTGCAACTGAAGTCTTGATAGATGGATCATGTGACACTACTGTATCAAGCATACACTTTGTAACATATAAACACATTTGTGTGAAGTTTCAACACATTGGTTTGTATTTTCCAGGTAATCCAGATCCCAGAAAACCCAAACACACACACAGGGAGAACATGTGACCTCCATGAAGACAGAGCCTGGTTCTGACTGGGTTGTGAACCCAGATCTTCCTGCTGCAAAGGTAAGAGTGCTAATCACTACAACAACCATGTGAAAAGTGCTACATAAGTCAACTTTATTTACTTTAACCATGTACCTCATCAGACCCCCCCAAAAAAAACAAAGTTGTAAACATTGGCTTTTTATCTAATATTTATTTTATTATTTATAGAAAACATGATGCAGGCGGCGAGATCAGCAGCAGAGAAAATGCAGTATTGTGAGATTTATGTTGTGCACTTTAGCACTTTAGTGACAGCTTTACATTTGCAGCAGTCGTTATCCAAGGTTTACACTTTAATTACAGATAACCTCACACACACACACACTTTCTAACATACTTTATTTTTAACACTTTTAGACCATGTTAACAACACTGGGGTTGGATATACTGTGTGTGTGTGTGTGTGTGTGTGTGTGTGTGTGTGCTCCTCATTTCTATTTCCAGCCTGTTTGTTATGTTCTAAAAACACGGGGTCAGTGATTAACTTAGGCCGATCATTTTATGACTGTCAAAAATAAGATGTAAATGAAGCTGTGTCATTACGTGCATGATTGCATGAGTGCATGAGTGTGACAGCTGCGTCCTTAAAGGAATAAAAGGAAAAGCACAACATTTTTTGTGGAAATGCCGAGAAACAATTAGCTCAGGCTTGGCATGAAAACGAGCAGGAGCAGGAAACGCCTCATCTGGACTTGAATCCACACAGCAGCTTATTATCAAAGCCCATAAAACATGCATCATCCTCACGAGGAGACATAAAGCTGTGAATTTATGGCCGATTTGTATGTTGCAGCTTTCACAGAGGTTTAGCAAACAAGCTAAAGCATGTTAAGTGTGGAGTTATGGAGGTTTTTCACTGCTGGCTCTTCATTTATGTTTGTTAGACGCGACACTCTTATTAATCATCTTACTCTTGGCATGAAGGCATTGACTCGCTTCCTCCTGTTGCTTTTTACATTTAGGTTTGTCTTTGTTTTGTTCATGAAAGCATGATCTGCTGCTGCTGCTGCTGCTGATGCTGCTGCTGATGCTGCTGCTGCTGACGCAGTTTTCTTGGTCTTTGGTTTTGTTTTAGCTTTGCCACTGACCGGCTTTGACTTCTTTATCAGTTTCTTGGATTTCTGCCTCAAATTCTTCTCCCTCATCTGAATGTTGACTTTCTCCTTGTTCTGATTTTTTTTTTGATTTTCCTTCCTTGGTTGTGTTTCCTTCTTCATCATCGTTGCTGTTGTCGTCGTTGTAGGTTTGACCCGGCTGCTTGTTGCTGGTGGTTTGGTGGGGAGTTTGAATTTTATTGGTGGTGGTCTCGTAGGTTTTTCACTTGTGTCCAGCACGGTCACTGAAATGCCACAGAAGCCATTATTATAACTTTTATTGATTTATCTCTGCAGTTACATATACGAGTATGTTGAATTTTATAGATTAGGACAGAACATTCAGCTTCCACTTTTTAAAGAAAAATAAATTGTGCATATTATCACTTTTCTGACTGTTTAACGGCTAATTATGTGAAACACTATTATTTTGAGTCATTAAACCAGAGATGTTTGGTGAATTATGCACAACTTTACATATAAATCTTTCTTTGGTGACCAAACACAAATATCTTGCATCTTAGTTTGTAAAAATGAAAGAGGTTGTATTTTGTCCACATTGACTTTGCTTTTTCATCCCAAAATGAAATGCATATGTCAGTTTGTCAGACAAGCTCAGTCAAAAAGAAATGTGCCTCTCAAAAAGTTGCCTCTCAAATGACTCAACGAGTCTGGTATGTGCAAACCATAAAAAATGACACTTTAAACTATAAGAGGAAAAGGAGGAGATTAAAATGTAAGGAAAAAAGGAGGAGACTTACGTTCCTGGGGCACAAATGGAATTTTTTTCCCTTTCACTTTGACAGGCACTGGCTTCTGCTTACATTTCCCCGGAGGAGCTCTCCTGCACAGATTAAAACATAAGCAGTCACAGCCCCAGTTTGTGCATGATATGTCCCCAAAATACAAACCTCTACTGATCTTCATCTTGTTTCATTGCAGCCACAACCCAAGTATCAAGCAATTAAGCAACCATGCAATTGCAACTTTTGCATTTTTGACATAACAACACGTTTATTGGACCAAAGTGTGGTTTCTTTTTGTTCATTGGCTTCATGTGGTTAAAACTGTGTGGCGTTTTTACAACTTTAACTTTGTCTTTCCTCAAAAATAACCAGACTGCAAAAAGTAAGACAGTGGTTGCACTTTAAATGTTGTTGCACAAATAGAATCAGGAGACTTAACACTTGTCAAACAACATATCATTTGTCATGGCTGTAGACTGAAACTAGTACAAGGCAAAACACACCTAAAGTGCCACTAACAAGACCAAACATGGTGTATTTTAATGATTTAAGTGCACAGTCTGAAGTTCCTTTGGGTCATATCTAAATCTATGACAACCATGCAGCATTGTAACATCAGGGATATGTTTCAGAATTGGTGTTGAATGCAATAAATAGATAAGTCCATCATTTAGGACCTCAGCAACTACAGAGCAGTGGCACTAACATCTCATCTGATGAAGACAGAGAGGCTACTTCACTTCCATCTTCAGAAATTTAAATCATATGTTTGCCTTCAGGGCACGATTACAGGTCATTACCTGGTTGAATAAAATAAAAAAATAAAAAATACAATTTTATGATGGAATTACCCAGATTCCTCTTGTGTTAGTAACGAATCCATCCCAAACAGTGAAATATAACAGACACTCTACCTGGAGGGATCCATGAATCTGAAAACCGCTCCAAAGGGAGAGGAGGAGCTTGGGTAAGCGGTGGCCAGAAAATACAGTTCCCCTGAAAAACAGAACAGGCTTTTCATTTCCATCACATTCATGGAATCAAAATAAGAGATGGAGGAAGTGTCACCTGCTTCATCCTCAGCAAATGAGATTATGAACTTGTGGTGATGATTGATGAGTCCAGGAAAAGAGCATGTTTTCGTGTCTCCCATGCACACGCGTCTTTCTTTCCAGTGTCCCGTTGTCTTGTCTTCTTCAAGTGCAAATATTCGTCTGCAAAATTCAAACAAACACTTCTCCACTTTGTGTTGATGTGAAAAATCAACTCCCACTGAAACTTAATTCTGGATGATTCTGCACTGAAGGTAAATCTCTGACTCACTGACGGGTTTGCTTCCCGGCTGCACTATTCTACATACTGATGTGTCCTTGGGCAAGACACTGCTGGATATGAAAGATGAGTGATAGAAAAACGGGTGAACGGCTAAACTGTAGTGTAAAGCAGCTTTGAGCGGTCATCTGTGATATAAATACAAAACCATTGACCATCTATAAATCAAAGGCAGTTGAGCTTAACATAATAAAGTTATGGCTCGACTCCCATTGTCCAGTTTTTATACAAAGTCATTTGAATTCCTTAGTTGCTCAATAAAGTAAAAAAATTGACCGCTGACAAAAATAGCTGACAGAAAGAACAATCTTACCCACTCATAAAGTCTCCAAATATGTACAGGCCGTTGAGATTGGGTGATTCACATCCTCGGTACACAAATCCCCCTGTCACAGATTTCCCAACATGATGACTGTAGGCAAAGATAGGTAGGACGTCGTCTGTCGTGGCACAGAATGAAACACTGTGTTAACTCAAATCTGGCAGATTATGGCAGAAATAACAGGTGGTGAGTGGAAAAATACTCACTCAGTGTGGAGTTGTGGCACAGGTTCAGATCGTAGCACTCGAAACCTTCTTTAGCTCTCCATCCATAGTTTCCTCCTTTCACAATAATGTCAATCTCCTCATAGCGGTTTTGACCGACATCTCCACAGAATATCCTGGCCCGGCCACGCTGGCTCACTGGGTCTCCACGGTCCACAGAGCATCGCCACATGTTTCTCACCCCGTATGCGTACACCTCTGGCCGGGCGTCTGGGTCACCGATGAAAGGGTTATCGTGGGGGATTGTGTATTGTTTCCCTCTGGGGTCCCTTACATCCACATCAACCCGGAGTACTTTTCCCAACAAAGCACTCCTGGACAGGAAAACAACAACAATATTTACCAAAGGTTAATAGTTATGACTTCATTTTACTTTGCAACAGAAACATATACAATAAGTGGAAGATTTTATTGCTGACTTTTAACATTTTAAATAGATTTAGAAGATCTTATTTAGTAGATCTTATTTAGTAGATCTTTTTTTAGAAGATCTTATTTAGTAGATCTTTTTAGAAGATCTTTTTTCGTAGATCTTATTTAGTAGATCTTTTTTAGAAGATCTTTTGAGCCTCCACACCCCTATGAGAGCACTGCGGTCAACCAACCAGGTTCTCTTAGATGTTCCTAGATCCAGGTTGAAACTTTGAGGTGATGAAGCTTTTTCAGTGACCGCTCCAAATCTGTGGAACAGTTCACCATTCCATGCATGCCCTGATTGAAGTTCTCCTGCTTGAATCTCACCTCTTGTCACTCGAGTGGAATATAACATCTAAATTTAGAACAGTTTTTATGGTTTTTATCTTCTCCCTACTTTGTTGTTTTATTGGTTTTATATTTTCCTTATTTGATTACCTTGTTTATTTATTATTATACCTTGTTGTTTAATGTGCTTTATAAATAAACTTGACCTTATTAGTATCTCGGGGTGTTGCCTGGAGCAGTGGGAAGCTAAAAACAAGTTAGTCAAAAGATTTGGTCAAATGCTAATTGTTAGGTTAAAGTAGTGGTGAAATGCCTCCTGGGTTTGGTTAAAGTTTTTCAATATTTAGCTTAAAGTGGTAAATAAATGGTCAAAAAGTTAGTGTCGGTGTGTGCACATGAGTGAACTATTCGGCTAAACTCACCCTTGTCACGCATGTAAGATAACCTTTGGTGGCCATAGGCTACTATAGCAACAGTGTAAAGGTTTTCTATTCAAAATCATGATGACATGAGCTCATTTGGACAGGTGCTTCACGTTTAAAGGTCAGGTGTTTTTCTGACAAACCTGTGCCCACTCTTGGTTCACACTCTTGAGGAATCTTACTTGTTCTGTGCATTTCCGTACTTCCCAAATGGATCACCGGCTTTTCCACCATCTCCAGTGAAAATGTACAAATATCCATCCAAGCCGAACAGCAACTGTCCTCCATTGTGGTTTGCAGCCGGCTCCTCAATCTCTAAAATGACTCTGAAGGTAAAAAATTAAAAAAAACAAATATATGTGTAAATTATTTTTATCTTTAATTCTGCCCTCAGGCCATGTTTCATCCTTCTTTTACATTCTTAACTTAAAAGAAGGATGGTTTTTTACATTGTTAGCTGAAATAATGGGAGTTGCAACCACCTGAACACTTCATCAGTTGTGCATAGAAACCACAATTTAAAACATGCCATTCACAAATTGCCAAGACTTTCTTTGACAATTTAAAAAACCGAAATACATAAACTTTAGAATCCCTTCATAATCCTTGCAGGATGGGAACATAGTGGCTTATATTTATTTAGTATCTCATACCAAACCCTAACCCCAATAATATATGCGGTTCTCTAACTTGTTATACCAAAGCTCTCCTGAGATCATAATGAGCTCCCTCACTAACACCTTTATCACCAACATTAAAACACAGAGGTGTAAATCATCTGAGCAAAGTCAGCTACACTTTTCACAGGAGGGAGATTTTATTCTCGATCAGATCATTTACTCTCTCGTCATCCTCCTCTTCCTCACATATACTTCATACAGTGGTAAAATGAAATCAGATGAAGATGGAGCGACAGATAAGGTGACTCTAATTATTATTATTATTGCTTCATTTTCTATGCACACCGGTCAAAATTCCTCAGCTCCACTGCTTTGGTATCAGACATGAAAAAGTGGTGTCGTGCCATTCCTACAATTAGCTTTTAAACTGCCACTAACCTTTCTGAATGTATTCAATGGTTAAATCAATGTATTTTACTTTATGAAAAAAAGGGTTTTAAATATTCACCATGGTCAGTTTGTGCTTGTTTATAAAAAAAGAGAAAGCTGTGTACCTCTCAGATTGATGATCAGCCAGGTTCATATCATGGGCAGACACATTCATCTCACTGATTCTGATTTTCTCCAGTTTGCCATCAACCTGGATGGAGTAGTAGATGAAGAAGCGTCCGTTGTCCCTGTACTTGGGGTGGAATGCCATCCCCAGGAAACCTCTCTCGTCCCCCAGCCAGGGCGTGGTCATCACCTCCCCGCTCATGTCCAGGAACGGCTGCTCCAGCCGACTGCCGTCGCGCAGGTACACCCACACAAAGCCCACCTGTTCGGCGATGAACATGCGGTGTGTGTCATCACCACTGTGCAACATCAGCACAGGGTTCCTGAGACTGTTGGCCACCTCTGTCAGGCACAGCTGCAGACACCCTCTGGGGTCCTGCACCACCTGACCCAGGTTGCTGTTGAGGTCAGGTGTCTTCAGAACGTTGGGGTAACAGTAGTCCTTGTCGGAGAGGTCCAGTATGCTGCAGAACGTGGACACGTCCCGTTCGGCAGCGTCCTGCAGAACCTGGTTCCCGCTTAGGTATTTCAGCACATGGCGACATTTGCTGTGAAAGTCGGAGCAGTAGTGGAAGCAGAGGCCAGGAAGTTCTCTGACAGGTGTGTACGGGTCCTCGGCATCGTAAAGATGTGCGGCATAAGGAGAACACTCCTGACAAAACATGACACACTACAGTGTTATCACAGTGCTATGAGGTGTTCTGTGAAAACATGGTGACAGTGCAATAGTGGTGAGCACTGTTGCCTCACAGCAAGAAGGTACTGGGTTTGATTCCCAGCCTGGGACCTTTCTGCGTGGAGTTCTTTCTGCATGTTCTCCCCGTGCAGTGTTGTAATGTAACAAAGTACAAATACTTCATTACTCTGCTTAAGTACAAAATTCATGTATCTAACTCATGTACTTTATTAATTATATTTCTAGTAATTTGTACTTATACTCCACTACATTTCCTCTAACTATTTTTGTTACTCGTTACTACCAAATAAAACCAGCTTTTCAAGTCTTGAGCTGTTTTACTGTCTACAGTTTTTACACGCTTCAACATGTGCTTAAGTGTCTTTGCCCAAGGACGCATATAGACGAGCAGAGCCAGGAAGTGAACCCACAACCTTCCAGTTGAAAGACAACTGTATGTAACTGTATGTGTGCATATATACATGTATGTGTATACATATATATACATATATATACATGTATATATATATATATACATAGTTGTGTGCAAGTGTTTTCCCCCTTCCTGATTTCTTATTTACGAATGTATGAATGTTGGACACAGTCTGGTCTGATCTGGCTCTGATCAACAACCCTCCATCTAACCTCGAAATGTCAGTTGTATAATGACAATAAAGATCCTTTCCTTTTGTCCTTTACCAGAGAGGACAATAAAAACAACAACAAATAACCAAATAAAATCTGCACTAGCATAAGTGTACAATGTGCTTGTCTCACTGTTGGATAAAAATGTCATTTGATCACTGCTTACTCTCCTGCACCAAAGTCCATTGAGAAATGGTGCATTTTGAAGTAGCTGGGTTACAGGAGATGCTGGTCTTCTGCTCCCTCCTTTGCTAAGTTTGTGTCACTTTGGTGCATCAAAACAAAGATTTTCAGAGAATAAAACACGGTGAACTTAATAATGGAGGCATGAAAACTCCTGTGTGTCTTGTTGTAAAATCACAGATTGTTTCTATGAGCTTTGGTGCAGAGTGAGCACTTTATGTGACACAAGTGACACAAACTTCAGTTTCCTGCTGGAAAACACTCCTGCTTGATTTGTATTAGGTGATAATTTTGTTTAGTGGCTTCAATCGTCGTTTCATGACGTCTCCATTAGCAAGCAGCCCTGTTTTCACTGATGCTGTTTCTCAGTGCAGCAAACTTTCAGCACCACCTTCAGCCTAACTTCAAAAACTGCAACCATCACATTAAAGAAGCACTTGTGTTCACTTGATTGTGGCTTTAGACACAGAGTCGTCCAAGAATGGGTCCTCACCCCCCATTCTCAACAAACTCCCTCTTGCCTTCGCCCTGCAATCTAATTTTAACGTCCTGTGCCTCAGACTTGCACACCTTCAATTAGTTTTCTCTGCAGAATTATTGGTTATGGACCTTATTCCTGTAATAAAATCTCTCTTTACGCCTTGGATAACTCATAATTACCAAATTACTTCACCTTTTCTAAACTGTCTTCACTCCAACTGTTAATTCAAATTGTATTAAATAGACGTTGAGTCAAAGAAAACTGTTAATTACAACAAATTAAAGTTTCATTGCCTCAAGACTTTGATCATTTTACAGATGTAATTCTCATAATGAAGATGACTTTATTTTTAAAACTTGATATGTATGAACGTTGAGCGTTGTAGACCATGTCATTTCAATAATTAAATAATCATAATTTAAATATAACCCAAGAAAATTAGTCAATCTGAAACGGAATAAAAAGGGGGGGGGGGGGGCTATAAACATTCTCCACAATTATGGCTGCAATTTATGATTATTTTCATAATCGATTCATCACAGTTGATCTTTGTTTCCCAAACCTGGAAATCAAGACGTTCTCAACCACAATTATTCACTTTGTTTCTGATCTGGAGCAAATAAATCACTTAACATTCACATTTACAGTAAGAAACTGGAGAGAAGTCAGAAGAGAAGTCATTTTAATTCTTCAAATATGTTGATAATTCTATTGTTATAGTTGCACACTTTTTTCCAAACAGAAGACAGAAAATCCGTGTGTACCTGGCACATGATTTCCTTCAACATGTCAGCACAGAGCTCGTGACCCGCCACCTCCAGCTGATCCACGATGTCCCAGTATCTCTCCGCGATCATGTTGTCCCTTTTCTGGTCACAGCATCCGAACTCCTCGTACTGCCTGCAGAACTCCAGGTGCCACTGAGGTTTGAAAGGCGGCTCGAAGTCCAAACACTGAGGATGAGCTGATGCCTCCTGGACCAGGACCTGGACCAGGACCAGGGACAGCATCACTGACACGATCAGTGGGATGGAATCGGGAGTCCTCGGCTTGTTTCTGGTTGAGCTCATTCCTGGAGCCGCGGCGCATAAAGACGCACAGTCGGTTCCTCCGCGTGGATGGAGCGCGGCATCTTGTGTGCTTGCCATGTTGTTTGCCCAGATCTGCATCTGTCCGCTCTCCTTTATGTATGAGCCAGAGGTGCGTGACGTGCGCAGTCTCTGCCCCGTTTGAGTGACAAATAAAACAAAAAAAGTTTAAAGTGTAAAATGTATAATTAAGTTAATATAATTATGTTTTCTTATGTCTTAATAACAGAATCAGCAAAGACGGCAAAACCAATACACATTTTACTTCAACTGTTTCGATACATAATATTTTATTTATCACTTCAGAGAAGAAAAAGTTGATCAGAACACAATGTTACCAAAAACAGATCAAATAAAACATGAATATCACAAGGAACGTGTGCTTCTTTATAAGAAATATGAGCCTTAAATTATGACAAATTAATACAACAATAAAATATAAATAGACTGTGATGAAAACAATAACACGTATCCTTATAAAACTTTACACACTAAAAAGTAACCCTAACACATAACAGTTAATAACCATAAGGTTAGGGTTAGGCTTACTTATTCAAATCTTTGGCCAAAACTTAAACCAGAGCCTCAGAAATGACGTTCTGCCTCATTAGGACAAGGTTTTGATCTCCATGAGGATGACTGGTCCTGACAAGGTCAATGTTTATGACAGAAAACACACACACACACACACGTTTGCACAGCTGCTCTTGTTAGGACACTGCTTTGACCTCCATTATTTAAGAGTATTATTTAACAAAGTCTTATCAATAACCTTCACCATAATACCTCACAAGTCCAACCTCTTAAACCAGAGGTTCTGCTTATTATAGGTTTTCATCTCTGTGAGGACGACTGGTCCTGAAAAAGTCAGGGTTTATGCCAGGAAATGTCCTAAAGAGGTAACAAATACATACACACACACACACACACACAGAGAGAGAGAGAGAGAGAGAGAGTGTTGAGGCAGGCAAACATCACACAAACAGATATTTTGTCTCACATTCATGTCAAAGTGCCTCAGGGCAGCAGTGTGCTGTCTCTGTGCAATGACTTGGCAGCAGCTCCAGTATATGATGACAGTGTATGTAGCACAGGTGCCATGATACACAGTTACTGTCCTGGCACGCCAACACATTTCCATTTGAGTGTAGCCGACAGAAAACCTATGTGTCATCATTTTGCACCAGGGCCAAAAAAATGGAAATGCATGAACTTCCAGTACAGACCTCCGTGTCATGAGCAACATAAATGTAAAGGCTTGTACTACTTTGTGTTCTCCTCTTTATGCAGTCATTGAAACCACAATATAACTATATATATGCACTGGATTAAAGGTAATGTCATCTGACATCAGGGTCCTGTTTTAACATGTTAAAGGAATACTTCAACCATTTGCATTAAGCTTTGTTTTAATAGAATAGCAGTTGTATTTTTGAAAAATCGTGTTCTTCACTTCACAATTTGTGGTCAAATACTGTGTGAACTAAACTAATCTTTGGTCAGATAAAACAAGAATTGAAATTGAATGACTTTATTATTTCTGAATAATTAAATATATTTAAAAATTTCAAAACTGTTGCATTTATTTTTAATGACTTCGTGGTCCGTTTGTAGTACCTTCACTGCCCAACAGAGGGATTCGCTGCTCTGAATATATAAATTAAATCATAAATCATAAATTAAAAATATCGGACTGACTTGTGCTATTATATTCCACATACTTTAAAAAGAAAAAGTAAAACTCCACTTAAGGAATGTTAGACACTTTTTTAATACTGCGAAAACACAAAAACGTATCAAATATAAACAGGTTATAATAACAGGTAAATAATAAATAATGACGAGATTACGCGCTTTCTCCAGCAGATGGCAGTAACCGGTCTACGAGTGCATCTAAACGTAGAAGCGGAAGCGGAACTTCGTAACTTCTTTTTATTTCGCATTTGTTTTGATGGGGAGAAAAAAGTGTCAAGCTAAAGGAAATACACGTAGTGAACATTCAATGATACACTTCAGGTTAAGCTATTGAGTAAAAATACCTTTTCGAGAGGTCATTTCACGCGCAAAAGCCAAACACAACTTATTTTAATATTTTCTTTGGTTTTTATTTGAGTTCAGTGGGAGATATTTTCCTGAAAAACCAAACGTGTACTTTATTTTGAAGGCAAGATACAAACACTTCCGGTAGCATATATGCTCACCGCGTTCAACTGGATGTACGGTGATAAGGCGCTGCTTAGTCTGGCATCAAAATAAAATGTGTTTTATATCACAAATGCGGCTCAAACCCACTGCTATGGCGCCTTAAAACCCTGGAGGAAGAAGCGGGTCCATGCTCGGAGGGTGAACGGAGTTAGTGCACTTTTTCACCGCTGAGCCGAGACGCTTCTCCCCCGAAAAACCCAGACGGCTTCTGCGGTCGCTGCTACAATGAGCTCGGAGCACCGGAGCGCCAGCGAGGACGCCGACGAGTCGCAGGACAGGCCCGACGGCGACAAAGAGGCAGACCCTGACATCGAAGACTCCGAGGAGGACGATGACATCGCCCGGCAGGATACAGCTTCACTGTCCGGGAGCGGTGGACAGCGGCCGGAGCGCAGTGCGAGGTCTCCGGCGTCAGATGAGCGGGAGTCCTGTTCACAACCGAGCACCGCGCCGCAGACAGGGCGCAGCTGCGACGGCGTTTGCGGGGGAAATAGACTGTTTTCATGGCTGCAGAGCAGGACTATTAGACGAGGGGTGTTTGTAGATCCAGCCCGGGACAACTTCAGGACAATGACCAGTTTGTACTGCTCTATGAATCCGGCTGTGGAGTCTGTCAACCTGAGCACCCAGACCCACGGAGCGGTGTTTAACCTGGAGTATTCCCCGGACGGGTGAGAAATTGTTAGGCCTCTTGCCTGGAGCTCATGTCCACAGGTTTTACAATGTTTAGAAAAGACTATAAAAAATGGCCTGGTAATCATCGCCACTGTTGAATATTGTTGTGAAAATGGCTTTAATTTAGCTACTTAATTTAAGTGTAAAAGGGACAGTGTGCACAATCGTTGTCTCGATACCAGTTCTGTCTAATACCGATATCACAACGTCAGGTTTTTACCAACATTGATATCAATTGGACACAGTCTGTAAACAATTTAACAAAACAATGCATGTCCGTGTGTCTGCAGAGGTCCACTATGGTCTGGGTGACAGAAAGTTTACAATTCGCCCCATAGGCTTCATTACCTTTCTATCTGGGGAGGACTAGTCGCCCTCAGGTATCTGGGTTTCACAAATGGCACTTCCATTTTACACTTGCAGCATGACTCCACTACTGTTTTGTTTTCTTCTTCTCCATCCGTGATAGAACCATCAGCGATAAAACGGCAGGTACCAGGTTCTATCACGGATGAAGAAGAAGAAAAACGGCAGGTACCAGGTTCTATCACTGATGAAGAAGAAGAAAAACAGCAGGTACCAGGTTCTATCACTGATGAAGAAGAAGAAAAACAGCAGGTACCAGGTTCTATCTCTTATGGAGAAGAAAAACAGCAGAAACCAGGTTCTATCACTGATGGAGAAGAAGAAAAACAGCAGGTACCAGGTTATATCTCTGATAGAGAAGAAAAACAGCAGGAACCAGGTTCTATCACTGATGGAGAAGAAGAAAAACAGCAGGTACCAGGTTCTATCACGGATGAAGAAGAAGAAAAACGGCAGGTACCAGGTTCTATCACTGATGGAGAAGAAGAAAAACAGCAGGTACCAGGTTCTATCTCTTATGGAGAAGAAAAGCAGCAGAAACCAGGTTCTATCACTGATGGAGAAGAAGAAAAACAGCAGGTACCAGGTTATATCTCTGATAGAGAAGAAAAACAGCAGGAACCAGGTTCTATCACTGATGGAGAAGAAGAAAAACAGCAGGTACCAGGTTCTATCACGGATGAAGAAGAAGAAAAACGGCAGGTACCAGGTTCTATCACTGATGGAGAAGAAGAAAAACAGCAGGTACCAGGTTCTATCTCTTATGGAGAAGAAAAGCAGCAGAAACCAGGTTCTATCACTGATGGAGAAGAAGAAAAACAGCAGGTACCAGGTTCTATCACTGATGGAGAAGAAGAAAAACAGCAGGTACCAGGTTCTATCACTGATGGAGAAGAAGAAACAAGTCTTCTTGTTTCTTCTTCTCCATTGAGGACCGGCGCGTGTCGAGTGTATAATAGAAAAACACCATATGCAAATCAAAGGAGAACAACATATTCTCTGGTGTGTGAAGGTATGTTATTATCTGTAGTTTCACCATTAGATGTCACTAATTGTTACTCACCCGACCTTAAATGGAGTTTTTCAGTGATTGAAACCTAAATCCATTCTAAATGAGTAAAGTTGTGTATGTCTGTGTTCAGGTCTGTGTTGACTGTGGCCTGTGAACAGACTGAGGTGCTGTTGTTCGATCCCATCTCATCCAGACACATCAAAACGCTGACGGAGGCCCACGAGGACTGTGTCAACAACATCAGGTTCTTTTCCAACATTTCTTTAACTCATCTTACGGTGACAGATCACAAATGTAAACATTTAAGAATGCAGTGTATTTTCCCTCTGTGCCATCGCAGGTTTTTGGACAATCGTTTGTTTGCCACCTGCTCTGACGACACCACTATTGCATTATGGGATCTCCGTAAACTGAACTCAAAGGTTTGCTCGTTGCATGGCCACGCCAGCTGGGTGAAAAACATCGAGTACGACACCAACACGCGTCTCCTCGTCACGTCTGGCTTTGACGGCAACGTCATCACATGGGACACTAACAGGTTAGTTAGTTAGTTAGTTAGTGTTACAGTGAGAGGTGACCTTACCCCAAACCAATTATTTTCAATAAATACAGTTCTATATATTCTTAACATAAAGACAACTTTTGGATGAAAAAATAATGTTTATTTGTCAAGTTTCTGAGAACAAAAATCCATAATCTGTAGTAATTGGGGGTGGAGTTGCTCAGTGGTCAAGACCGGTACCCTGTGTGCAAAAGACTTCATGGTCGCAAGTTCAACTCCACCCCTGGCAGGTTGTACTCAATTCCTTTGTAAGTCGCTTTGGATAATAGCATCTGCTAAATGACATGTGATGTAATTGGTGGATTGATAAATCTGATTTATAATAAATCCATGCAGATTATTAACAAATGTCAAATACCATCCCATTACATTTAAAGTGTTTCCATGGTTACGTCATGCTACACCAGGAGCTGCACTTAAATCTCCATTCAAATCCATTTATGACTTTTTAAGAAGATAACAATTTTAAAGGTTGATTTTTGGCTGAAATTCAACTCTGAAAATCCTCCGTTTCCATCCTGTATTTTACTGATTCACTGATGATTAATCGATTAATAAATGAATCGTCAACTCTTTTGATTATGGGTTTGTGGATAAAACAAGAATTAAGGCTGGGTGATCTAGACTAAAAGTCATATTTCCATATTTTTGGCGATACTTGATATATATCGATATTTTTCTGTGACGTCATTGGGGTTTCCCCCATAGCATTATAGCATATTAGATACATTTCTTTCCAGAGGCAAACCCTTTAAAAAATAAACAAACACTCCGTTATAAGTTTAAACCACATGCCAAATGTCAGAGGTCACTGAAATGAATAAAATAAAAGAAATCTCTTTCCTGCATGACAATAATATACAGTCATTCATTCAAAAATACAATACTGTTACAATTTTAACAGTAACAATAAACACTTTTCCACTGACGTTTTTACTGCACCTGCAAACTGTTCTTTCAAAAAGAAAAGAAACAGATGATGGAAATATGACTCCACTAGTGTAAGGACAAGAAATAATAACAGAATAAGCCACACCCCCCACTTCCTATATATTTTTCAAGTTATTTAATTTCAAATGTTCAGAGTCTTTTGACGTATTGTGTGTAGCAGTGTCGCTCACTAAATAGTATCAGTGCTCCATTTTGTGTGATGAGAAGTAGCACATACAGAGAGGTGTGCTTTCTCTTTTTGGCCACAAGGTGGAGTATCTGCTAAAGTGAGCATCGCTCAGGAGGCGAGCAGCACATGTGTATGAGAACAGTTTCCTCCTCGTTCTATAGCCAGACAAATTTATATTATTCACTCAACAATGTGACTGTTGACCCTGCAACAGGTTTTTAACATTCTTTACAGAAACCTTCTGCTGCTGCTTGTTTGACACTTTAAAACTAAACCAGCTCCAAATGATCCAGTTATTGTTCTTTCATTTACTGACCAACTCACTTCTGCGGCGCACTGTCTCCATGTTGTCTCTGAGTGGAGGGGGAGGTGTGTCTGTGTGTGTGTGTCTGTGTGTCTTGTGTGTGTGTGTGTGTGTGTGTCTGTGTGTGTGTGTGTGTGAGACCTTGCAGCCCATATGTTGTCAGTTTAACGCAAAATGAACTATATAGATATTATTATCAAGCGGTATTGTCCCGTGTTATATCTCGTTCAGAAATATATCGATATATATGTTAAAATATCAGTATGTCGCCCAGCCCTAACAAGAATCATCATTTTATAAGATTATAATCAACTGCTCCATCGATTTATGAAAAGTTTCCTTTCTTCTGCAGGTTTACAGAAGACGGCTGTCCACACAAAAAGTTCTTTCACACCCGATACCTGATGAGGATGCGTCTGACGCCCGACTGTTCCAAGATGCTCATCTCCACATCCTCTGGGTACCTGCTCATCCTCCACGACCTGGACCTCACACAGTCGCTGGAGGTCGGCAGTTACCGCATGTTGCGAGCACGACGCACTCCGCTCACCTCAGGTTTTCTATGGTTGTATTCCTGAATGATGTAAGTGAACAGACCCATTGCTCTTGTTTCTAGTTTTTATTCTGATGTGATTCTGTAGATGGAGGCACCTCAGCCTCCAGATCAGCTGGAACTCCACGTCAAGGAAATGACTCCAGTAAGATCCACCCTCACAGAGAAGGTAAGACAGTCCTGGTGTTAAAACAGCAGATATAATGGAGTTATCAGACTTCATCAAATGTTAATCCCCTCCCTCGCAGGCCTTTCTCCACGGAACAGTCTAGAGGTTTTGACTCCTGAGATTCCTGGAGAGAGAGACAGAGGGAACTGCATCACCTCCCTGCAGCTCCATCCCAAAGGCTGGGCCACACTCATCCGCTGCTCCAGCAACATGGACGACCAGGAGGTGACAAATTTAACCCTGTCACCATTCTCCTAATCCTGCTGTTTTTACACTGCTTTAGTCTAGTCTAGGATGGTTGGTTTAGTCTAGTCTAGGATGGTTGGTTTAGTTGAGTCTAGGATGTTTGGTTTAGTTAAGTTTAGTCTAGGATCGTTGGATTAGTCTAGTCTAAGATGGTTGGTTTAGTTTAGTCTAGGATGGTTGGTTTAGTCTAGTCTAGGATGGTTGGTTTAGTTTAGTCTAGGATGGTTGGTTTAGTCTAAGATTGTTGGTTTAGTTTAGTCTAGGACGGTTGGATTAGTTAAGTTTAGTCTAGGATGGTTGGTTTAGTTAAGTTTAGTCTAGGATGGTTGGTTTAGTTTAGTTTAGTTTAGTCTAGGATGGTTGGTTTAGTTAGGTTTAGTCTAGTCTCGGGTGTTTGGTTTAGTTTAGTTTAGTCTAGGATGGTTGGTTTTATGTCATGATCTGAAACATATTTGTAGACGGTCCCTGATTTTCAGGAAAAATCCAACAATTACAAACAATAATAACAATGTGTTGTTAACACATGGACAACATTGTGTTCTAATGATGTGTAACTCGTGCACTCGGTCCGTTGTCGTCACATAGCAACTGCGTCTTTGAACAAATAAAGTTTTTACAAATTCAAGTGGAGCCATAGTTTTGGCACTGAACCAGAATTGTCATTTATGTCACGTTTGTGTTTAATCTTTCTCTTTCCTTAGTGGACGTGTGTGTACGAGTTCCAGGAGGGGGCGCCGCCTCGCCCGCTCGTCTCCCCCCGCTGCTCCCTGCGTCTCACCCACTACATTGAGGAGGCCAATGTGGGGCGGGGCTACATCAAGGAGCTGTGCTTCAGCCCAGACGGGCGCCTCATCTGCTCGCCGTATGGCTACGGCGTCCGCTTGCTGGCCTTCGACGAGCACTGCGGTGAGCTGGCCGACTGCGTGCCCGTCCAGACCAGCTGCCTCAGGGAGATCCGCTCCATCTACTCGCACAGCGACGTCGTGCTCACCACCAAGTTCTCCCCGACTCACTGTCAGCTGGCCTCAGGCTGCCTGAGTGGACGCGTGTCCCTGTACCAGCCAAAGTTTTAGCGTCCACTGCTAAGATTGCGTCAGACCTGCAGACCTGCATGCAGACCTGCAGACCTGCATGCAGACCTGCAGACCTGGGCACAGAAGCACTAAAATAAGATTTCTGCTGTTTCCAGCTTTGATAATTGCACAAAAGTTTAGTCAGATATTGCACTACCCCATAACATTGTTTGTACACCTGTATATTTTCTATGATTTTAGACTCACTATCATTCAATATAAACACAAGAATACAGAATATAAATATAAGTCAAATCCATTTGAGCAAATTACATTTCACTAAATATCTGAACATTTTTTAACCCATCTTTGTGTCGCAGTGCTTTGGGATTAAACCACTCCCATTTAATCCCATTGTAGATATTATTTTCAAATGGAAATCCCATTTTCAAACAAATCGATTAAAACAAATCACAAAGACTCCAAAAATAATCTTTGTTTAATTTTTGTTTATTCTACATTTTATGCCAATAAAAGAATGACATGCGTATAGAAGTTGATATTATATCTTGTAACCTTGTTTGAAATCTATAAGCACAATAAGTTATTTTATATTTAACAGTTTTTATTGATTTTCAACGTAATGAAACATTACAAATACAACAATAAGTTATTTTATCCAAATCATTCACACAATTGGAAACATAAAAAACCAACAACAATTTTCATCATCAATGAATTGATTGGTTAATAAAATTCCAAACGTTTGTCTGCGCTGCCGTGAACACACTTTGTTTTTATATGTTAAGTTTAAAAAAAAAAAACGATAAATGTGATTCTGTAAAAAAAGAATCTATAAATTCTCATGGCTGTGAAAAATCAGCTAAATATCTGTGCCATTGACTTAAATATTGTCATTTTTATCTGTATTGACAACTCCATGCATCTAATAGAAGCAACGTAAAGTTAAAATATCTATGTTTAAGCTCCTCATGACCCAGGTCTGCAGCTGGGAAGCACACACAGTTTGTTTGGGGAGTCAAATGCAACGTGGAGGAGGAGGATGAGGAAGAGGAGGTGGAGACTTTGGCTGCAACAGTGGATTTAAACGTTCAACCTTTTCATCCAAAGCGTTGAGACGTTTAATTGTGGCGTCTGCAGGACTTCCACACACTCAATATTCATGTTGGATTCTATAGCAGTAGAAAACTTTGTGGACTCGTCTCAGCACAAAAACATAAGGATGCAAGTGGACGTGAATACGTGAATACATGAATTATGGTGAGACAGACTCTGCTCTGCTTCTGCCTTTTCTTCTACTGGTGCTTCTCTGCTCATACAATCTTAACTTTTTCACGTCCTTCACCAGCATTATGTCCTGTTTCTGTGTGTTGACGTCACTTCTTCTCGCTGTGCGGCGTTTGTTTTGTCACTTGTGCTTTTTCTCCACACTTTGGGGGTTTTTTTTCTAAAAACCTGTGAATTTGGTCGAAAAAATGCTGTTTGTTTTGTGAGTTGAAATGAAACTTATTTTAACCATTTAATAATTGATGAGTGGTTGCAGTCTTAACTCGAGCTGCTTCATATGGGCAAAACAAATCCACCTGAAACTGAAATATTTTTGCATTAAGTCTCATTTTCTTGGAAAAACAGATTTGACGTTTATTTGGACAAACAAACAAAACCTTTTTTCTCATTTGAAATAGAAGATTTGTTTTGTTTTTGTTAAATTCCAATTTCATTTAGAAAACTGTGATTATTTAGGGATTAATTGTGCTGCTCTAACTTTCTCTGCTGACCAGTCTTTACCAGCTGGGATGATTCGTTCCTGTTTCTTCAGAATCACAGGTGAGCAGTGTGTGATTCAGTAGCAGGAGTGAAAAATAAACCAGGTTTTAAAGTGTAACTAAACCCGTTGTAAGCCCGTGGATATGGTTCTATAATAATGTTATTTATTGATCCAGGTACTTTGCCTCCACGCTTCACTGGCACAAGTTTTCCTTCCTCTCAGTGCATGGCTTGTTGTCCCAGACTCCTCCCATTTTTATCATTGCTGCAGGTGTCCTTTGTCGCTTTTCTGTTTTTTCACCCCACCCCCCTGCACTGATCCCCACTCCCTCACTCAGCTCAGCCCCCTTCTTGGCATCACCTTCACTCTTGTCTTTTTCACAGTTTTGCTTCATAATGAAAAAGAATCTTGAAAAATCTTTTGTGTGTGGACTTTTTTTTAGTTTTCATAAGTAACATCGAGAAAAAGATTTATTGCGATCAAATCCTCAAATCAGTCAGTATTGGTTATTATTGCGATAAATGTCAGGTCATTAAACATTTTAACTTTGGATTCACTAATCTGAGGTAAAGCATTTGTGCTACAACTTTTTAGCTATTGTTAATTTTATGTTGCGATTATGCGATAATTGTTAATGTTATGTTGCGATTATGTGATAATTGTTAATGTTATATTGCGATAATTGTTAATGTTATGTTGCGATAATTGTTTATGTTATGTTCCGATTATGCGATAATTGTTAATGTTATATTGCGATTATGCGATAATTGTTAATCTTATGTTGCGATTATTGTTAATGTTATGTTGCGATTATGCGATAATTGTCGATGTTATGTTGCGATAATTGTTAATGTTATGTTGCGATTATGCGATAATTGTCGATGTTATGTTGCGATAATTGTTAATGTTATGTTGCGATTATGCGATAATTGTTAATGTTATGTTGCGATAATTCTTAATGTTTTGTCACTCAGCCTTTTTGTCCAGATGTCATCTCCATGTGAGCATGATGGCTTATAATGGCATCTTCATAATGTGAATAAAGAAAAATAATAATATAAATTCTGATGTAATTTGCCTTTTCAAGTGCAGGTTAAAAAAAACTTCAATATTAACAAATGTGTAAAATCACTTTGAATTTTCTGTTGCTGCTGTCGACATTTCTTTAAAACGAGATAAAAAAAAACACACAGAGACTTATTTGATTTGAGTTTATGGTCCTTTTGTTGGACATCAGTCAAATAAAAAAACAGATCAGACCAGCTGACACTTAAAACCTCAAGGAAACAAATAACAGTTGAGTGACATTAATAATAAAGGATGCCTGCCTGTAGGAATGTGTTCTTTAATCAGTTAACTTCACTATCTTTGTTTAGTCATTTGTCTTAAAGGGTCAGCAAATCCAAACAAAGCACTTCTCTTTATTACCTTGCTATTAAAAAAAACATGTTTTTGTACATTGGATGGACTGACCCTTTAATAGCCGACACAGTAGAATCATGTCACTTTGTTATCCAGCTCGTCTGTGAGGCTCCGTCACCCCCCCCGGGCGTCCCGGGCTCTCCTCCTCTGCAGCCGCTGACTCTCCCTGCGCTGGTTGAGGGCCTTGGTGCTGGCCCGAAGCTTGCGGAGCCTCAGCGCTCGCAGACGCAGCTGAAGGTCCTGAGGGATCTTCCCTCCTTTGGCTCGGATGTCCTTCAGCACCTGCATGGGTGTTTTGGTGAGGGTGAAGTCACAGACAGTGGGATGTGCTTCCATCCCGACGTGGCAGGTGCGCATGGACGGTAAGTAGCCCAGCGCCCAAACCATCACTCTGTAGTCACCGGGGTTCAGGAGACGCCAGTAGTCACCGTCAGCAGCTACAGGAAGTTAAAAAAAAATTTTTATATCTAATATTGTCCAAAATGTTTAAATGAATAATGGCAATCACATTTACTGACCTGATCGAATATCATGATCATGATCCTCAACTTTGATTATCGCATCTGCAATTCCCTTTTTGCTGATCTTGTCCCTGACAACACCTTTGATCCCTCTGTGAACCTGCACCACACACACTGATGCTGTATTATCTCCATGGAAACCTACACTGACACAGACACTGACACTGACACAGACACTGACACAGACACTGACCTGCTCCATGTAAACCAGCAGAGATTCTTTGTTGTTGTCCCACTCGACCGGGAGCTGACTGGCGTGAGGGAACTTATCACAGGACAGTTCCACCGTCACTTCAAAGCAGTTAGTGTGCAGGTAACTGAAGTCGTTCATACCTGCAGCCAACACGCACGCACGCACACGCGCACACACAGAGTGGGACCATTAACTGTCACATTTTCAGCTGTAAATCATGTCATTATTTCTTTCGCGTGTGTAGTGGATCAGTGGTGACACTCACTGCCAGGGACTGTGTGCCAGGCTCCGCCGTTGATGATGTTGTTGTGTGACTGGAAGTCCTCGTAGTGGCAGATGCGTCGGTCAGGGTTGGCCATCACCAGGTTAGTGGAGGCGTAGACGGAGGAAAGCCAGCGGAAGAAAGCGTCGTCCGCTGTGGGAGTGTTTTCCTGAGGCGTCCAGTCACGGGTGCAGTCGTAGGGGTAAGTGACCACCAGTTCTCCACCGTGGAGGTTTGCACCGAGCACAAAGGGAATGTCCTGCATCCAACTGATGACCGCTCTGGTCTCTGGTGCAACCTGGACACAGTTACACTTCATTTAACTGTTGTGTAGCATTAAAGTGCAGAAATATAATTCAAGTTTACTTAAAGTAAATGACATTATTAGACAGTCAATACTCGTACATGTAAACCATTTAAACAAGTGGTGTTCATACTTAATAGTTTAGTAAATCAGTTTAACATGTGTGTGAGCAGCTTTTTAACACATGTGTGTGAGCAGCTTTTTAACACGTGTGTGAGCAGATTTTTAACATATATGTGTGAGCAGCTTTTTAACACGTGTGTGAGCAGCTTTTTAACACATGTGTGTGAGCAGCTTTTTAACACATGTGTGTGAGCAGCTTTTTAACATATATGTGTGAGCAGCTTTTTAACACATGTGTGTGAGCAGATTTTTCACACGTGTGTGTGAGCAGGTTTTTAACATATGTGTGTGAGCAGATTTTTCACACGTGTGTGTGAGCAGGTTTTTAACATATGTGTGTGAGCAGATTTTTAACATATATGTGTGAGCAGATTTTTAACATATATGTGTGAGCAGATTTTTCACACGTGTGTGTGAGCAAGTTTTTAACATATGTGTGTGAGCAGATTTTTAACACGTGTGTGAGCAGCTTTTTAACACATGTGTGTGAGCAGATTTTTAACACATGTGTGTGAGCAGCTTTTTAACATGTGTGTGTGAGCAGGTTTTTAACACGTGTGTGTGAGCAGGTTTTTAACATATATGTGTGAGCAGCTTTTTTAACATATATGTGTGAGCAGCTTTTTTAACATATATGTGTGAGCAGCTTTTTAACATGTGTGTGTGAGCAGGTTTTTAACACGTGTGTGTGAGCAGGTTTTTAACATATGTGTGAGTGAGCAGGTTTTTAACTCACAGTAGCGTCTTCCTCGGTGTAGTATTGTGGGATGGGGATGTAGTGGTTGGGGACTTTGGCTGGATTAGCTGCTTTTTCCTGGGCGTCCCACATGATGTTGTTCAGGTCTGGAAAGTTGTGATTCAGGTCGATTCCTTCAAAGCTGTAGCGTCCTTCAGCCCAGCCGGCCAGTTCTGAGCCCTGCAGCAGGTCAGCCAATCACAGGGTCACAGTCACTTTTAGTCTGTGATATTATACTGTCACGTGAATAACAATATGTTTTATCAAAGGTTTACACTTTGTTAGTTAGGGCTGGAAATCACAGGGAACCTCACGATCACGGTACCAATACAATGATTCTGTGATAATCAATACAACAGTCGTACAGAGATACTTGACGAGGTCTGTCTCACTGAAGAAAACAAAAGAAAAAAGTGCAGGATTTCTCTATTTATACACAACATAGAGAACAAGCTGGTAAAGTCTGTATTGAACGTGGATGGATCCTCATTCATTTGAACAGCGCCACCGCGAGGACACATGAAGCTGACTGTCTGAGGGACTGTTTACTTTCATTGATTCATTCAAATATCCATATTTGCCTGGTGTATCGATGATCCTATTATACATATTTTGCCGTTTGCTACCAGACTTTTTATTATCACTACGTTTCATATTAATTCAGCATGTGCCAGAAAACATCAGAAAATGAACATATTTATTATTTACCCACCTTCTCATAAGCTACTTCATATCCATCAGGGTTCATGGAGGGCAGGAGGTGAATGCGTGTCTCAGTGACCAGTCGTACCACGCGCTGGTTTCCCTTCTTGTATTCCCTGCACAAGAACTGCATGAGGTTGAGGACCAGCTCTCGGCCGAGAACCTCGTTCCCGTGCATCCCCGCTACGTAGCGAAACTCCGGTTCACCTGGAAACAGTCACATGAGAGAGTCACCTGACCTGTCACACATTCATCAAGTCGAGTCCAAGTTTGGCCATTTGATTTTGTAGTTTAGGTCCGATTTAAATCTCAGATGAATCCTTTTGTATTGTTTTAGGAAACTTTGCCAATGATCACACACAGACTTGATATCCTAGTGTTTATTGTCATTTCTAACTGAAAGACACACTTTAGTGCTCGTCTGTTTCTCGGATTTGGCTTCAAATCAAGCCATGAAAGCACTAACATTTAAATCAGCTGTTTAAAGAAAGGAAGAAGAAATCATTGGAAGCAGCTTTGATGCATTTGTCTGAGACAAACTGCATTTAACGTAGTTCATTTGAATTTAGTGGCAGACAGAGTTTTCCAGAAGTTCCTGCATCTGACGACAATATCACAAAGAAATTTGTGAATGTGTCAGTTAGTTTATGTAAGAGCGGCCTCCTCTGCGAGTCTCTCCTGCCTTCCTGTGTTGCTGCTACAGCTGTGTAAACACAGCAGCCTAGAGCAGCTAAACTCAGCTTAACTCTTGAAATAAGATGAATTCTGGATGAAAACTTTTGCTTGATTGTTTATTACCAAGTTCATGTTTGCCAGGGTTATCTGAGATCTCCATGACGTAGAGTTTGAGGCCCATGTAGCTCTTTCCGATGGTGTAGATGCGGGTGATGTCTGGACATTCCTCAGTCACAGACTTCATTAGCTGCAGATTGAAGAGGGAAAGGTTGGAGTAAAACTGTTGGCAGCAGCTTCAGGGAAACTAAAGTTCCTCCTGGTCCATGTGTGGCCTCACACATTCATCACACTCTAACCATTCTCATGTCTTTGTAGTTGTGGTGTCTGAAGTCCAGAGCATCCTTTGAGTCTCGTGCTTGCTCCGAGGCATAGATGTTAGTTGGATCTACAAGGAAAGTTTGAGGAACAGCAGAACGTTTAAAAGAGCCACCATTGTAGTGTCACTGTGTGATAACATCTTTATCAGCGTGTCTTTGCCTACCATTCACACGACAGCCCAGAATCTCAGCCCTGAGGCAGATGGTGCCGTTGGGGTACCAGGTCTGCGGGTTGATTCGGATGAAACGGGCAACAGTGGGAACAGGAATGCGCCCGAGCACCGGAGTCTCTGGATTCTGATTTCCTTCAAATATCTGTAAATTCAATTTGATATTACAAATCAACAACTTCAAAACTCTTACGTATAATGAGAATATGTAGTTTTGCTATGATGACGATGATGATGATGATGAGGATGATGTTCAGTTCACAGGTCTTTTGGAACTTTGGACTGATGATGATTCATGATGACGATCTTCTCACCTCTTTTTTCCCCTCATGCTAACATAACGTTGAAACATGAGCCTCATGTCAAGTGTGACTGTGTTTGAGTGACGTAAAGAAAAGGGAATTCTTTCATTTACAAAGCAATCACTGAATATTCATTTCAAAACAGTTTAAAAATGAAGCTTCAGGTTCTTCCTCCATTGTCCTAACTTCCAAAATGTGTTTTTCATTTGCACAAAACAAAGAAGTGGTGTCATACCGCCTCTTCTGTCCCATTCATGCAGCTTTTCCAGTTCACAGAGTCATTACTCAGCTGCACTTTATAGGTGTGGACCCAGTCCCAACTGTAGAGAACACGTGCATGTGTTAATACACAGAAAAAGAACTAGGATGCAAATGACGTTTAAGATCAGTTTAAAAGTCTTCAGACTACCTGACCTCCAGATGGAGTTTCGACCTTGCAGGATGACTCCAGTGAACAGGGTCATGTGGATGGCGTCCACCTCGAGCCACTGGTGCCGGTTCTTATGCTGTGCGCACCACGCTCCGTCGTACAGGTCCCCATCTGCAATACCAGACTATGGAATAAGAATAAGAACAGTTTTTTGTCTTCTGCAGAATCCATTATCATCCCAAACTGCACGACTTTACTCCACACAAAAATGTTCCAACACCTTTTTGATCGTCTTTATTCATAAAAAGAAGGAAAAGAGAGTGGAAGCAGTAAGCTCTATAACACATGTTTATGCTTTAAAATAAGTGATAATATGGTCTTAGACGACATTTTAAGGAACAGATAATATGCTCTAAGTACATTGAAAACATAAGTCATCTCATCTGTTCACATTGCTACTGTTAAAATTGAGTCATATTGTTAATAAATGGAGGGATGTTTTTAATTCAAATATTGTGGAAAGTCTTGGATGGATTTTGTCCGTGCATAAACTCTAAACTCTGAAGTCATTTTAGGCTTTGGGAACGTTTGAACTTTCTCAGTCTGCAACATTTAACAATGACTCTGGATAGAATGTAGCACAACAGTATTTGCTTTAGTTATCTTTAGACATATTTTCATGTTTCCTGGCCTCTTATCTCTTGAGTCAAGTCAACATCTATGTTTTAGTAAGATATGTCTGTGGTGTCTTTGATCTTGTTTTACTGACCTGGATATTCAGCCTCCCCCTGTGAGGACCCAGGCCCGTGCGCTGGTAGGAGGAAGCTTGTATCTGGCTGTCATCGACCTGCAGGGACTCCAGTCCGAGGGGAGGACACTCTGCAAGAGAGAGCAAAAAGAAATCATGAGATAAAATCTCTTGTTTGTGTAATTGTGTGGAAATCCTTAGAAGAAACAGAAACAGCCGTGGGAATGAACACTGAGGGTTAAACGTCTCTGTTTTTCCTGATGTAACATGAGGTTATTTGGAATAACCCTAATGTGCTTGGGTCTGGGTAGAGAGATTGGAGGCCTCTCCTCCTCCTCCTCCTCCTCCTCTGAGTCTTTGCAGGGTTTGAATGTAACCTGAGATGAGGTTCAGGGGCCTGCAGCTGCAGGCTATTTATCAACCCTGAAGCCTCCTCACAGTGGCAGCTCAAAACATCTCTGAAACATGAATCTGAGTTCCTCTGCTCTTATATGATGTTCATAATGCCAGCGTCTCAAATGTGAATATTTATGTGATCATTTGTGGTTTTTGACGGTTTGACATTTGTAAACCCAGTGGGTTTGAAGAACCTTCTAAATCTCTTCTCCACATCAAACATGTAAGCTTTTGTTCAGAACGCCTGGTTCTGATTTGCTGCAGTTAGAGAACGGTCTGTTCCTTCAGTTTAAATGTAACCCAGGAAGAGAGCTCACTCAGACAAAAGTTCTTTTATGAAATCAGTCCTATTTAGAGCGAAAACTACTAATCACATGATTTGTAACAGATAAAAAACAATTATGTAAACATTTTTATGTAAGTTTTACAGTCGTTTATATTAGAAATTTAACATTTTACAAACAATGAATTGACAAATAACAAAATAACTTTTTGCATAGAAGCTCTTTCTGCCCTGCTCCTCTTGAATTTGTGAGTGCCAACAAATCATATTTAATATAACACTCTGTGAGCTCAGTACACATGAGACTGAGGCTCAGTGGGTCCCTGAAGGCATCATTCATTAATTACTGTTAATTAATCCATTAATTGATTAATAATGACAATGATTGGTTATATTAAGCTTGAAGTCTTTTGGACGATAATCAAAGTCTCACCCAGTTCAGTTTTCTTATCTTCTGTCTTGTTGTCATCTTTATCTTTCTTCTCTTTGCTGTTGTTGACGTCTTCACTGTCTTTGGTGTCCGGTTCTTTGACAGTGCCGCCGCCACCGGGGAATAGTGCAGTGGTTGGAGAGGCTCGGTCTGTGCTCAGACCATGCACAGTAACAGACTCAGAGAAGTTTACAGTCCTGTGTGTGTGGATGACTGACGGGTCTCTCTCAGTCGTTGCATCGTTAGTCAAGGCTGAGTCTAAAAAACCTCCCAGAACAAGTACTGCAGCCAACAAGCCCAATGGCTTCCCCATGTTGCTCTTTGGCTGCTGCTGCTGCTGCTGCTGCAGTTTATGTGGAGATGACAGGGTCAGACCTCCTCCTCTTAATCAATCCCTCCCCTCTTACCTCAGCCTCCTCCCTCCCACAACTCCAGCCAAAGTCTTGGGAAAATCTATGAATTGAGAACAGATTTTGTTCATCACTGCACATTAAAATGTCAAAGCAGCTTGTAGTTTGTGTCGACACTCATGTGTGTCAGTAACTGCTGTGTCGTCTTCGTCGTCTCTGTGACCCTGTGATCTGTGACTCAGCCAACGCCATCTTCATCTGTAGTTGTGACGCGTCGTCCTCTGCTCATTTCATTTCCGGAAAAGTCACTTACTATAAGCACACGAACAGCACACACACACACACTGACTGACACACACACACACTCACACACACAGACTGACACACACACACACACACACACACACACACAGACTGACACACACATACAGACAGACAGACAGACACACACACACACACACACACACACACAGACTGACACACACATACAGACAGACAGACAGACACACACACACACACACATTTCTAGAGAACTCTTAAAAGTGCTGACTTGAATCCACAGCTCATGGCTTTGTGGATTTTTGTCAAACATCTGTGTTGTATTGCAGTTTTATTGTTGTGAAACTCAGCTTTTACAGTACTCACGCTGTCGTCTTCCAGTGAATTTGTCCAACATTAAGAAAAACAAGGACTCACAAGTTTGACCATTTCATCTTTTTTCTAAGTCACATTTATATTTTCTTCTTACCCTCTGAATACTGATTATTTATCACCAGCTAAATGTACATAATGTAATTTTTATCAAATGATTGGTTTAAATTGACAAAACATTTATCATAAATATTAAAACTCTTTTATTTCTGCATGTCTTTTTTATCTTAACTTCTATTTTTAATTGTTAAATGTGAATATTTGATGGTTTCATGTCATCATTTGGTGAAAATCTTTGGGTCTGTGCGACTGTTGGCCCTAAATATAAATCATAAATCAGTTGAAAGATGAAGGCCTTTGTTACGAATGCCTGGTTCGGATTTAGCTGCAGTTCCATGGAAATAAACATCAATTATAGGCAAGGCAGATTTATCTATATAGCGCATTACATACACAAAGGCAACTCAATGTGCTTTACATGAAACAAACCTTTAACAGTAAGAATTGGAGAAATAAATTAAAAACAATAAAAACAAAATGAAGTAAGAATAGGTATTTGTGATTCATTTAGAACAGGGCTCTAAAACTATAACTCATTTTAGTTCAGGTGCCAGACCAGTAAAATAATAGCAGAATAACCTTGAAACCCCTGGATCCACAGATCACAGTGGATCTACAGTCACAAACATTTAGCCACAGGTTTCTTGAGCTGAAAAATATAGAATTCATAGATTCTAATCATTATGTCAGATACTTTACAAATGAATCTGGCCCGTGGGCCATATGTTTGACACCCCTGATTTAGATTTAATTGCATAAACTAGTTTGAAACAAAAGAAAGCAGAAGAAAATAAAAAATATCATCGTTGAAAGGGAGTGAAATTAATATATATTTTTCTTCCTTACCTCTGCCTTACTGTGTTACAATGATTTCCCTGCTTCTTGCTTACCATATTTCAAACTATTATAAAACAGTATTTTATTTTATTTTTTAAATTGTTTACGTTTATTCCGTCTTTTATTTTGAAATCCAGAGTAGTTGAACCTGATTGGCTCCCGTAGATGTGACGTACACGGAAAATGGCCACGCAGGCGAGAGGAATCACAACATTCACTCTAAAATCTCTTTCCCGTTTGTCGTATCGTTTCATTTACGCGGTTTAACGTCACTTTCCCAATGACGGACGTTTGAAAGTGTCCCTGAGAAGCGGGAGTTTGTGGAAAACTTTCATATTTTGCCCAAAGCAACACGAAAACATGTTCCTGGTCGCTAAGGAAGCTAACAGTTAGCTGTCAGTCTGCCGGAGTGCGGAGTAAGTCATGAAACTAAGTCTCTGGATTCACCACATGTATGTATTATATATATATATATATATATATATATATATATATATATAAGCTTTCAATTTAATGTGCAACGCACCTCCTGTGCTTTGCTATTTTCATTCACACTGGACATTAACGTTATTCACAGTTTAACGACGGCCTGTGAGAAATATCGAATCCCATGAAAGGAAATATTGCTGCTGATTTTGGACACTCAAATCTTAGATCAACGTTATTAGTCCATTTGTTGGTGTCACTGAAGGTGGCAAAACTTAGTAATCATTTCTGAAAATGTCCATCTCGAGATGATCTGTAATTCCCAAACTGGGGTGCTTGTACCCTCAGAGATACACAAAGTGATGGAGGGCGTACACGAGGACAAAATATGATTTTTAAACAGCCTGAATCTAATCAAGTAAACATATAAAGTTTGTGAAATTTAACTCTGCTGTAGATGATATTTTGGCATGAAGTACTACGTTACGTTGTGGTGCTTTTCCAATACACAGTTCTGGCACAGCTGGAATCTACTTGTTTGTTTTTGCTTTTCCATTAGGGATAGTACCTGGTGCTTTTATTAGTACCTACTCTGGTGAGGTTCTAAGCGAGCTGAGCCGACACTAAAACGTGACGTTGTCAGACTGCCGTCCACTGCCAAAGTGTAGATCAGTTAAAGAGTTAAAAATCCTGAACATTTTATTTAGCAAATAAATGGGTCAAATGTAAATATTTAGGAGCACTGCTGAAGGCCGGTATTTCAGTGTCGGACGGAGACTTTGCTCCAGTCATACAGGAAGTACTGAACTTATCTTTTTATTTAACTGATTCTTATGATTCAGTTACTCCGAAAACAACTGCTTTACAAGTCACTAGTTTGTGTGTTTGTGTGTAAAATGACGTTGCGACAGTTTCATGCAGCCGTGCTATGACGACTCCGCCCACGTTGAGGAGGTACTTTAGTAATAGAAAACGATACCGAACACATCTTAAGAATTAGTTTGCTGCTTTATCGCTTCTTTAGCGATTTCACAACTGAATTGTGATTGTGTGTGTGTCTGTGTGTGTGTTTCAGATGACAAAAAGACGTATGAAATAGCGGTGAAGAAGCTGGAAACTTTCAGCAGACAGCATCATGTGACACAGACGGAGCCTCTGTGGTTTAAATCAAAATGCCTCGTCTGGAAGAGTTGGCCAACGTTGCACTCAGGGTGCCGAGCATCCTGGTGCTGGACCTGCTGTATAAATGTGACATTGATGGTTTGACAGAGCATCTCAAGGCCAAAAATGAGGATATGCTCTTCAAATACAAATATGTCATCTGGAACCTGTACTACCTTGGTACGTATGAACACTATCCGATATGATATTATGGTATGCATTATATCATATGTGCAACACAGCAACTCGCTCCAACTATGATCCATACTGGTGTCCACCTTGCTGTGAGGCAACAATGCTAGACATTGTTCCACCGTTTTCCCCAAAATGGAACAGAATGAAACAAAAAATAATCAGGAAATTTGCAGTCATTAAATGTGCAGTAATAAGACTGACGTGTTTGACCCATAGACTTCAACTGCCATCCTCAATTTGTGTATGCATAATCTGATCTTTAATCCAATCAGTCAGATTAAGATGTTGGTGCTCTGAAAAAGCTCTTTCACTGCATTTATTGTACGTTTAGGGTGAATTCTGGTGCACTTGACTGAACCTGAAAACAGCATGTTCAGAATGTTTACCGCAGAGAAATAATAAAGAGTTAAAGAGTCCACAGAACACTGTTCCACTGCTTCACTGGCCCTGTTACAAATGTGCGTCCTGTGCTGAATTCTCTGAGGTCATGACATATGAGTCTTCATTCTTTTCTTTTTTATCCATAAACAAACACATAAGATGGGACAAAAACATAAAGAAACAGAAATCAGACAGAGAGGAGAAGACAAATGTTTACATCAATATAATCAGGGAATGTTTTCCATAGTTTTTCATTAGTTTTAAAGAGAGCGGTCAGAAAGTCCAGGTCGTTATAATCAAAGGGCTTTTTCTTCAGTATATTTGGGTTTACACGGTTGACGTGACGTGTGTGTTGTCCTTTGTCTTCCAGGTCATCTGATCAATGTTGTGGTTTTGCTTCTGCCACTGAGACACATTGTGATGCTCTACCTCCACATCCTGGCTGCTCTTCTCTTATACATGGGGCATCAGATTTCTAAGTGAGATGTCGTACTACTGTTACAGCGACCACACATCACAGTGTCATGTTTCTGTCTTTGGACTTTCCCTCAGATTCATCTTGTAACATGAGAACAGTGAATGAGATATTATTTAAAAACTTAACATAAAAGCTTATCCACAAATACTTCAAAATAAGATGTCAACTATTTTATGAAGAGTGTGTACATTTTATGTTTCCTTAGGCAGCATATGATTTTTCTTAAATTCAACTATTTATAATGGATCTCAACATAAACACCTGCCTCAGGCGGGACTTTTGACTAGTTTGTCCTTTGGTCAGCAGCAGCAGCAGCAGCAGCAGCAGCAGCAGCAGCAGCATCCACAGCTGGTTGAATTTCGGCCACAGGAATGTTGCGACTTTGTGGAGTGGTGCGCGAAACCGGTGCGCGTGCCACTGACGCACGGTGCAGTATCGTTGGCATTTTGCTGGCAGTGATGTCTGAGTGGTTGTGCAGAGTTGGATATTTGTCCTCCTCCAGTTCACGCTGAGCATCATAAGAGGCTCCAGAAATGACACTAACAGGGCGTCAGCTCCGCCCCTCTCCAGATTTACAACAAACAACTTATCATTTACAAACTGTAAGAAATGTGTTTTATGAGTGGAAAAAAGGAAGCCCGAGGCGCGACCCGACCCGCCTCATTTGCAGATTTTTTCGGACCGAACCCACGGGTCTGGTCTGGTTTGTCAGGCTGGCCCGACCCATTGAGAACACTAAGATACACTGATTCATGTTGCTTTATGTTGTTGTGATTAATGTGATTAAGTGACAAATGAATATCTGCCAGTCCCACTTTTCATGATTTTAAACCGTTAAAAAAGTAATCACAATAGTAAGATACAAAATATAATAATAACGATGATAGAATGGAATACGAATATGAATAAAACATGATGACTGTGAAATCCTCTTTTTCTCTGTTACAGGGACTATGTTCGTGAAGAGCTACACTTTGGTTTTGAAGGAGCAGTTTTCTGTGATTCTTCAACCTTTAACAGATTTGTCTCTGCATTGACCAGTGAGTCCCACATCCATGTGACAACACAATAGCCCTAGTTGTTGTGATAATATTTACTCTCTGCAGTTGTAATCACAGTCATTGTATTTAAATTGTGCTCAGGTCAGATCATTCTCTGCACACTCTGTGCCTTCCTGATGAAGACGAAGAAAGTGTGGCTGTTCTCTGCTCACATGCTCCCCCTGCTGGCCAGACTCTGCGCCGTCCCTCATGCCACGCTTCTAACTGTCAACACTTTTTCAATGGGACTGACTGGAGCAGGGATCGCTGTGTTCCTCCTCTCTCACCTCTTTGTGCCATATCGCCTCGCGAAGGCTGCCTACTCAGAGCTGCTGCAGGTGGAGGTACTCTTATTCAGAAATTTCCCTCTCACGCTCATATTTTTTGCATCGTGTGACCTGATTTGACCCTCCTACATCCCGTCACTGTTACTTCTGTCTCTCAGGTGATTGAACTGTACAGACTCCTGGCTGTAGGAATCTCCCTGTGGAACCAGTTTGCTGTCCCCGTGCTCTTCACTGTCTTCTGGTTTGTTCTCTTCATCGTCCAGCTGTGTTCTGACATCATGTCCAGCAATTCTGCCTCACCAGCTCATCAGGGAATCATGTTCCTCCTCCTCTCAAGGTGTAATGTGATTATGTAATATGGCAAGTTGACTAGTAACACGTTTTCCTGTGGGTTTGCCTGTAGCAACTGGACTTGTTTGAGATCAAGTGAAGACGTTTCACCTTCTCGTCCAAGAGGCTTCTTCAGTGTCTTCACTTGAACTCAAGCAAATTCAGTTGCCTAACCCTAACCCTGCATGACTGACAATAATACACTGATGTCATTTCAGCGTGTCTGAATGTTGTGCCACACCATACTCTCTTCTGGGTCTGACCTTCGTGGTGTCCTATCTGGCTCTCGGGCTGCTAAACCTATGCAAGTTCTACCTGGGAGGTTATGCAGCTGTTCAGAATGAGAACGTCATGCACAGGTAAGATAAGTACACCTTTTATATTTAACACCAGGTCACTGTTTTGTCTTCTTTCTCACTGGTGTTTGGTTTGGTACAATACAGATTTTTTTGCATATCTATTGCGAATTGTACCAAAATAACTGGCCCCAACCGTTCCATTTTTCTGTAACCTTCCGTTGGGGTACCAGAGTACGGTACTGTATGGGTGGAGCTAGACCCAGGGCAGTCAGCTAATTGAGTGACAGAAACACGTCACTCCCTTGCTACTGGTGTTTCTTCAACACCCGCAGTTTATTCTCATCTCTTGTTGAAGTCTTGTGGAAACAAAAAAAAACGAGCTGCTACTTGTTAGCAGTGTTACATTGTCGTCTGTTGTGTTGCGTTCAGAGTCATTGTTTGTTAAAGTAAAGATACTGTCCTCAGTTCTCAGTTGAGAGGCAAGCCTGACCCCAGAGCTTTACCATTCCAAACCAAACTACTATACTAAACCAAATTTTACTGTACCAAACTGTACTGTACTGTACCAAACTGTACTGTACCAAACCAAACTGTCACAAACTGTACCAAACCAAACTGTAACAAACCGTACTGTACCAAACCAAACCGAACTGTACCAAACCAAACCAAACTATAACAAACCGAACTGTACCAAACAGTACTGTACCAAACCAAACCGAACCGTACTGTACCAAACTGTACCAAACCAAACCGTACTGTACCAAACCAAACCATACTGTACCAAACCGTACTGTACCAAACTGAACTGTACCAAACCGTACTGTACCAAACCAGATCAAACCGAACTGTACCAAACCAAACCATACTGTACCAAACCGAACCGTACTGTACCAAACTGTAGCAAACCGAACTGTACCAAACCAAACCATACTGTACCAAACCGTACTGTACCAAACCGTACTGTACCAAACCAGATCAAACCGAACTGTACCAAACCAAACCATACTGTACCAAACCAAACCGAACTGTACCAAACCAAACTGTACTGTACCAAACCGTACTGTACTGTACCAAACTGTACTGTACCAAACTGTATTGTACCAAACCAAACTGTACTGTACTGTACCAAACTGTACTGTACTGTACCAAACCGTATTGTACCAAACCAAACTGTACTGTACCAAACCAAACCGTACTGTACTAATCTGTACCATGATGGAAACACGGCATAGGTGTACAGTTGTTTGTCTTTTTGTGTCAGAGGTGTGACTGAGGGCGTGACTCTGCTGCTCCTGGCCCTGCAGACCGGTCTGTTAGACATGCAGGCACTGCAGCGCACCTTCCTCCTCAGCATCATCCTCTTCATCGTTGTGACTTCAACCCTGCAGTCGATGGTCGAAATTACCGATCCAGTCATTCTGGCTTTGGGTGCGTCACGCAACAGGTATGGACAAGAAGAGGGACTTCAGTTTTTGTTTAACATGAGGCCGAAGATGACTTCCCTTTTCCTGTGTGTTTGTAGGAGTTCCTGGAAACACTTCCGTGGCCTCAGCATGTGTCTGCTTCTGCTGGTTTTCCCAGTGTTTATGGCTTATAGAATCTCCCAGTTCTTCCACATGGACTTCTGGCTCCTCATACTGGTGTCCAGCTGCATGCTGACTTCTCTTCAGGTAGGACTCTGAGCAGTGACCAAGGTTAATAAAGGTACATTAAAGTACAAGAAAATGTGTTATATACTGTTTAATGGTGTAATGTCTATAATAATCGATCAATAATCATGACTGATTGCAAACTCAACAAAATTAATATATTTCATTTTGTTTGTTGTATCTTCTTGAATTTTAGGAAATGACAGCAGGAAACTTGAAAATGACTTTTAAGAAGCTGAAAAGTTTCGACTTAAAACCAGCTTTAAAGATAATAAACAGTAAACACATGCGTTATCAATATTATAACATATGAACAAGAACATATAATAAAACTAATGAAAACAGTTTATAAAACCTGCTGTTTGTTTGTTGTCTTCTCCAGGTTACAGGCACGATGCTGATCTATGGCCTCTTCATGGTGGAGCTGTTCCGCAGCGATCCCATCGAGAGCCTGGACGAAGTCATCTACTGGGTCAACGCCATCAGCAGGGTGCTGGAGTTTGTGGTGGCGCTCTGTGTGGTGGCCTACGGCACCTGGGAGTCGCTGTTCGGGGAGTGGAGCTGGATGGGCGCCTCCGTCATCATCATCCACTCTTACTTCAACGTGTGGCTCAGAGGTCAGTCTGGCTGGAGGAGCTTCCTGCTCAGACAGGAAGCGGCGAAGAAGATCAACTCCCTCCCCAGAGCCACGGCTCAGCAGCTGCAGCAATACAACGATGTCTGCTCCATCTGCTTCCAGGTCACTCACTCAGTCACACAGTCACTCACTCAGTCAAACAGTCACTTACTCAGTCACACAGTCAGTCAGTCAGTCAGTCAGTCACTCAGTCAGTCAGTCACACAGTCACTCACTCAGTCACTCACACAGTCACTCAGTCACATTCACAGTCACACAGTCACATACTCAGTCACAGTCACTCAGTCACACACTCACACAGTCACACACTCACTCAGTCACAGTCACTCAGTCACACAGTCACACGGTCATGATGATAATAATACAGGTGTGATGAATGTGCAGCAGCATTAGATCAATCAGATTTAAAAAAACATATCCTTATGTCTCCTCACAGGAAATGAGCTCTGGTGTGATCACATACTGCAGACATTTCTTTCATGGAAACTGCCTCCGCAAGTGGCTGTATGTGCAGGAGACGTGTCCCATGTGCCACCAAACAGTCCAGCCAACCATAGACCACACTCCAGCCAACGAGAGAGACGTGGAACCAGATCTGGCTGCACCACAAGTCAACAACACTTCGCAGGAATCACACGGTAACAATGTTATGTCTGATGGCACTGAGCAGCAGCAGCAGCAGCAGCAGCAGGAGGAGAGGGAACCATGGGATAATGATGATGCTTGTGGTACAGAGGACAATGACCAACCAGCTGAAGCTGAGAGAAAAGCTGCTGAAGGTCTCTGTTTTAGCTCCAATGGTGACTTTGTTGGATTTGTGGAGCCAGTGTCCAGCGACACTGAAGAGGGCCTTTCTTTATCTTGTACAAGTTCTCCTCACATGCACAACAACGTCGAGGAGAGTGGCAAGGACTCTGCTAATGAAGTAACAGAGAACACAGTGGAGGACCAATGTGACTATGAAGAGTCGGGACTGGAGGACGGGACGAGCGTCTGTCCAAGAGTGATACAAAAGGGCAACGGCTGTGAAGGGACACTGCCATCAGGGAGCAGCCTTAATTCACCACAGTCAAACAAGTCTGATATAGAATCAAGAGACTGCCTCACGTAGTACAAGGTTTGTTGACGGCCAAAAATCATGCAGTACAATATTTTGGACTGAATGGAAGAAGTGAAATGTTGGTACACTAACCTGGACACAGGCTCAACGTTCATCCATACTACTTTTTCGTTTTTGTTTAAAAAATAAAAGGCACGACCTGGCATGTTAGAGCTTTAAAGACAGAGAAGCTTAAAAACAACTCTGAGCCCACTTTCACTTCCTGACTGGTTCTTATCAGCCATGACTCGATCAGCTGTGAACCAAAAGCTCCCACTCACAGTTTCACTTTCAGTTTCACCTCGTATCACAAATCCTTGCTCTTAGTTTTCACCGTTGTAGAACTTTCTAAGAATGCATCAAAAACTACAAAGGAGAGGAACGTTGTTCTGTTAACATCGGCATGGTCATGGATACAGATTTCTGCTGAGTCACAGCTGTAATGTTTGTCTGGACTGAGAGTGACTCGGCCCCAAAACCATGTGTCTTGTATTTTGTGTCCGGTCCCGACCCGAACCCGACGCAGTACTCTGACTGTCACTCAAGTGGTGTTTGCTTTAATTATGGCTACGGCAAATGACAAATGTGGGTCCACACTGGATCAATCACTGATCACGTTCTGCTTATTATCCATGATTTTTACTCGTTATACGACTATTTATTCCAGGTTTACATCAGATTTTCAACAAAATAAAACTAACTAAAGGACTTGAAATGATCATTTCATTTCACTTGACATGATCAAGCCCGACCCGAGTCCGACAATCATTTCTGGATTTTTGGTCCAATATCTATGCTATGTCGGGACACAGATACATTTTTAAACGGAAATAGTAATATGGATGGACGGACAACAAAGACTGCCCTGAGACAAGAGACTGTGACTCACTATGATGGAAAACAAAACTATCATTTGTCAGACCGCGGAATGAATGTGCTTCACTTTAGTCAATTACCTGCAACTGGATTGGAAATCAATACCCTTATTGTACAATTATAACAGAAAGAAATTATAAATAATAAAATGATCTTGCATCATTATTTACCACATTCTAGCAGGTGATGACTAAAGATATACAAGTTTACTTAAGTTTAAATGGCCTTTGATTTATTATAATTGAATTGTCCACTCTCTGGGTCCTGTGTGTTTTTGTGACAGAATAAATGATGCCTCCCAGTATTAAATTAAAGCTTGTTTTTTAACTGTAGTCTGTATGTTGATAAAATCACAACAGTGAGGTTGACATTGTGATATGTCAGATATGTCAGGTCTAAACAGAACTTTACTTCTAATAAAAGTAATTGTACAAAAGGGCTGCTATTTTATTATCATTATTTGTGATTGAGAGTTGAGTTGTTACATCAAAAACAAGGAAAGAATTGGAATAGAATTAAGTCTTTAGTGACACAATTTGTGGTGGCTCTTTTGAAAAACAGTGCAATAATGTGTTGTCTAATTATGTAATTATACAAGTTCTCAAACAATGTAAAGTTGCAACAGACAATAAATAATAACAAAATAATATTAACATTATAAATGATTAAAACAAAAACTAGACTGGGGGAGATTCCTCATGTGGAGGTTCACAGTTTTCACACTTTGTTTTTGTCAAATCTAAGTGTTAATATACTCTCCCAACTCCATCAGAAACACAATCAAATTAGGGTACATTCCTGAAAATGTACATTTGTGTATGTCATATTTGCCATTTGTCACAAAAAAAGAGTTATTTATTCACCAATATCAACCGTTGTAATTGCCATTTTAAAAACTTTATTGATAACTGTAAGATTTTTCAAATGCTTCCACAACAAGCTACTCTTCCGTAATGCTTATATATATATATAGTACAAAAAAACTGAAAATAAATAATAATAATAATAATAATATAAGCTAATGTGTGATTAATATAAAAATATTGTTGACGCCAGTTTTCACTATCATTTTAAAATAAGTGTAGGTCCGCAGGACATCGAGTGGGAGCCGCATGTGGCCCGCGGCCCTCGAGTTTGACACCCTTGCAGGCTTGTTACCAATCTCGTCATATCCGCTTCGTCACAGCTCCGCCTTCAACATAAAGCGTCACGTACTGTTAGACAGCCACCAGTTGGCTAACGACAGCGCTGGAGAAAAGCTAACAGGAACCGGGTCTAGCACTTATTCCCCCTCCAGCCCAGCGGTCAGAGACGCAGCAAACACAGAATACTACACGGCGTTTGAAAACAGACTAAGGGGGAAGTGAGTTTAACGTTGGACGACGTGACGCCCGTGGATCGGTGGATCAAAGGCAGCTTTGTTTCGAACGTAGGTTGAGCTCATCTGGTCGGTTAGCTTGCTAAGCTAACTGGAGAAGGAAGAAAGAAGGCCGCCGAGTTGACCTCGCGTCACACATTTATAATAAGCAGTGAATCATCATCCTGGCATATCAAAGTTTACCTTCTTCTTGCCCCCCTTTGGATTGGAAAAGCGTCGACTTGAACCCAGAGAAGAATGGCTCTGAAGAGGATCCACAAGGTAAAGACGCTAGCGTCGACGGAGCGTTAGCTCGCGGCGTTAGCCTCCCACAACGTTAGCGGGGCGCTGTGCTGTGAGAACATGGCGGTGAAACCTGGTTCCACCAAGTTCGCGAAAATCACGACTGTTCGGTTCCGTTTGTGGGTTCACACTCGTGCGAAGCGGCGGTTTTTATGTAAATGACATTATATTAGCTTAGCTGTCGGTAGCGGTTCCGCAGGTTGGAGTTTATTGAGGTGACGAGGCCGTTTGAAACACGTTTAAAGCTCTTCACTAGGCCTGCTGTCTAACAGGAGGTGCAGCTTATATAATGGAATATTTAGAAATGAATATACATACATATGTGTGTATGTGTGTGTGTGTGTGTGTGTGTATATATAATGTGTGTTGAGTTGAATAAAACTTTTATTTAACTTTCTTGAATGGGAGTATTTCCTGGTTGCTTTGCTCCTGCTGTGACGGTGAACGGAATATTTTCGGTTATTTCAAGAACATCGTTGACCGGCACCGTACTCTTTTATTGTTTCATGAACGCTGTATGGATGTGTTGAGCATCTTTATTTTTTTATTCCTTTAACATAAAGTGTGAAACTAAGGAGGAGTGTCCCCTGTCACTGTGATGCATTTAAATGGAATCAGCTTCAATCGGTTAAATCGAGTATTGTCCAAACATTCTCACAATTGGTGTTATGAGAACTCATGACTGGTATAATTGACGGGATCTGAAATTGCAGTCAGTCAACTTCATGATGCATTACCTTGGTATGTGGTCGTAGCCTATTTGTTCTGAGCGCATCACTGTGTGTGTTTTCTGGCACTCAATGAAGGAAGCTGGCAGCTGTGGAAGAGACTGGAGAAACACCTTTTTTTAAACCACCTTCTTCCACTAAGGAAGTTGTTTACTTATTTGTGAAATGGTGTATGTCACAGAAGGCCAGGGTGGGGCAGCGGCTTCCACCTCACCCTCAAAAATAGTTGTAGACCTAAAAATAGCGGCTGTGGTGTGTGTGTGTGTGTGTGTGTGTGTGTGTATGTATATATTATATGTGTGTGTGTGTGTGTGTGTGTGTGTGTGTGTATATATATATATATATATTACACACACACACACGCGCGCTCAGGTCTCCTCTTACATTTACTGTAGCGGCGATAACTCGACCTCTCCAGTCAGTGCACACTAGTTGAACTCGGACAAGAGGAGCCCCCAGATAACACCGGCTGAAGGGGAGAGGGTTGTGGAATAAACAAAGCATACAACCTGTTAGGTGTTGTCTCCTTCCCCACAATCTACTCCTTGTTGACATTTACACCCAGTGTGTTCACTCCTGCTTCCCCCTGCACATGCATTTCAGATTGTGTCTGTTTGTCTTTGCAGATTTGCTGTGCTCTAATTGGTTATTGTTCTAAACCTCTTCATTACAGGAGCTTAATGATCTGTCTCGTGACCCTCCATCACAGTGCTCCGCCGGCCCAGTTGGTGATGACAGTAAGTGTCCAAGAGTTTGTCAAAACTAATTTATTTCCGTTAATGTAAGTTTGTCTGTGTAGATTTCTTTAGATGAAGATGACATCTTGTTTTGACCTGAAGTCCAACATCCAAAGATAGTAAAATAGCAGAATAATCTTTATTGATGTAGCATCGCTTGTAATGGTTTTTAACACTAGTTAAAAGACAACAATGCAATTGAAATAATGTGTATTATAAGAATATAGCACCATCAAATTAATTTGGTGTAGATTTGGAATCAACGTTGACTTTATTGTCATCCAAAATGCATTATGAGTTGTCTGCTTTCGTTTTCAGCCGAGAATAAGTCTTGAATTGTCGTATTTGATGAGGCAGCTGCAGCTCTTAAATACCTAAATGAAGAGGTTGTTATCGAGTAGTTGTTGTTTTAACTAAATAAAATCCTGTTGGATCACATACCTGCAACCTGTTTTTCATAACCTTTGCTTTCTCTTCTCTGCAGTGTTTCACTGGCAAGCCACAATCATGGGGCCTGTAAGTGTATATTTAACTTGTATTTATATGCAAATCATATGTTTCTCTGTATTTGTATGAGATAAAGGTCGATATTTGACTTGGAACTGTGGAGGTGGCTTTTTAGATGTTTTTTTGTCTGTAACACATGTAAAACATTGTGTTTTTGTGTTTCTTTTCAGAATGACAGTCCGTATCAGGGAGGCGTTTTCTTCTTGACAATTCATTTTCCAACAGACTACCCCTTCAAACCACCCAAGGTGAGGAGACGTCTTGTCAATAGGGCTGTCACGTTTAAACTTTCACCACGGTTTTACTGCACCCTCCTCCGACACACACACACACACACACACACACACACACAGCTGAAGAGATGGACTTGGTTGTCGTGTCACTCCACCTGTCCGTCTTATGTTTCTTTTCAGCAGTTGTGTTTGACTTCACCCACATGAGACTGAGAGGGAGAGCAAGAATCACTGCTCAGCACGAGGCTAAGATAATCACTGTATGAGCACATGCGTTCATGTCTGATAGTCATTTTACACCTTTTAATGTATGAAGCTGTTAGAGCACATTTGTGCTGAGGCATTTACCACCGACCAGGGCTTTAACTAACCATTATTTTCATAATAGATTCATTTGTCGGGTATTTTCTCAATGAATCGCGTACACGTTTTCTCCATGAAATGTCATCGTCTGCATTGGTTCCCTTCCTTCCTACCTTGGTGATTGAGTTTGCTAACAGGGTTAGGGTTACTGAACAAAATCTTTTGAAACCATTTAAACAAACATGTTTTGTTTTTTCTTGTCTTTAGGTTGCATTTACAACGAGAATTTACCACCCAAATATTAACAGTAACGGCAGTATCTGTCTGGATATTCTCAGATCTCAGTGGTCTCCTGCACTTACTATTTCTAAAGGTAAGTATCATTAGAGAAGTACCCTGAAGACAGTTGAATAATTTTTTTCTGGATTATTGTACATCATTTTCCCTATTGGCCAATATTATAACAGTCTACTGTAGATTTATTATTTTCTTACCAAAGTTTAAAGAACTGTTGATTTTGCACACAAACTGAGAACAAGGCCGATCCCAAGACAATGCTTTCTTTTTTTATACATAGTTCTTCATAATTGCATTTTTTTTTTTTTTTTATTAAATATTACACAGTGAGTCAGATTAAGGTTCATAAACATGTGTGTTCTGTTTGTAGTTCTTCTCTCCATTTGCTCACTCCTATGTGACCCAAACCCTGATGACCCACTAGTGCCAGAGATTGCACGAATCTACAAAACAGATAATCAGAAGTAAGTGTGTTTTAATCTGTACGTGTAAAACTAATTTAACAGGTTTCATTTCCAGAAGGAAGACATGGGTACATGGGTTTTATGCTGCGTCCATCCTTGATAAGAACATTTTCTTTACAGGAATAGTTGTATAACGGTCGTAACGAGCATGTAACCTAGTTTCACTCCGTCAGGTACAATAAACTAGCTCAGGAGTGGACGGCGAAGTATGCCATGCTTTAGGGTAAGAGAGGCCAAGAGGCTGCGCTGCATCTTGCCAAGTTCAGTGGGAGTGGCTTGTTGGTTGGTTGTTGTGCTGTGATCTGACGCTCTGATGGCAATGACATAACCAGAGGCTGGAACATTACTGTGAATCTGCTCCTGTTAATGTGGAGGGAACTCAAATCTTTCAAACACGCCAGCTTGGCCGTTGCATAGATAAATACTTAAAGGTTTTGCTGCTGTAGCACAATGATTGATTCATGTCTCCTCATTTATTTATTTATTAAGTAGTGCGTGCGTGTATAAAATTCAGAGTACTTCATCAAAACCTGAGACTGTTGGTGATGGGTCAACCTTACACGTTGATGAAAATACAACCTGCTTAGTGAAGGTAATACATGTAAAAGTTCAAAGTGTAGCAAGGGAAAGAAATGTATATGAACTTCATATTTACCGAAGTCTGTTATTGAAACCGTCAGCATGGCTGTGGAATTATTTGATTAATTCTGCCCTGAACATCTCACTTTCCAATTGAGAAAAAATGTTTGCGACGAAAGAGTCGGGTCAAGGAATTGTTATATTTAGATTTGAGCAGATTGTGTAAGATCAAGTAAACAAAGAAGTCATCGCCATCTAGTGACTCTTGTTTGTTACTGCAGTCAGTTTGTCCCTTTACCGTCAGCCGCTGTCGTTCCAGTTCACAGGCAAAGAGCAGTTTGTTGTCACGCTCAGTACTGACTGAGAAAATTCATCATTATGTCTTTGTGGGTTTAAATTTAAATTGTGATTGTATGAGATCGGAAACTCACTGTAACATTAAATACTGTCGTTTTCTGTAATACATTGATCTTTTTTTAAAAATCTGTAAGTGTAAGTCTGATTTACTGACCACACACACACATCAAATGAGTTACATAAACAGGAAACAGATGTCTGTGCATGTAAATGTAGCCACTAACTTGAGCATGAAGACAAGTGTTGAGGTGTAAAGATGTTTGTTATAATCTACTAATCACAGACTTGTTTTTCTGCATTTATGGTCTGATTTGGACGCATGTGGTAAAGTAATCTAGTATGAGTAATGAATGAATGAATGAATGTGGATCTGTTGATGTGATAATGTTTCTGTCTTTGCAGATACACCAGACTGGCAAAAGAATGGACAACAAAATATGCAATGTAATGGCATCGTGTGGAAAATCTGGTCGACAATGTTGCTGATTTAAAGTCAAAATTCCAGGATTCTGTTTTTTTATTTGTTAATCGGAGCATTTTACCCCCTGACTCTTTTGCGTGCTCATAAGAAGATAGTGTTCTCTCTAGGACACATGACACTTTCTGTCAGGTTTCTATTCCCTTTTTGTTTGGACATTAAAAGAAAAAACAAAGTCAATATGGTTCTAACCACATGGTTTTGAGCATGCACCAGTGACCATTTTTTATTTTTAGCCCAGAATTGGTGATGTTGGTAATTTACTCTACACACACTTTGTTCTTGTGAACAGAACTTCAACCCCATGATGATCCACTGGCTTGATTTTCTTCTCCTGTTCGGTCCTGGCTTAGATTCCAGAAATTCTCAATTTTTAAAATTGGCAAACAAATGTTGAAAGAGGTCAAATTAAAATCTTTGCTTAGGGTATGTGTTAAAGTGGTTCCTGGACTGTTGTGGGATTTCTTACCTGAGGAAAGAAGTGTATCTTCTTCCACTCATGGTCAAAGTGTGTGTACAGGAAGCACAACAGTATATATAAATGTTAAGGAAACAAAATATAAGAACTTCATTGTTGTATTTTATGCATGATAATATCTGATGTTTCTGCAAATTCAATGGATTGTGAGGCTGAGCAGCCGGAGACATTTGGTTTCTATTTTTCTTTTGTTTTAGAAGCCAGTAGAATGAGCAGACTTGAACACTGTCTTCTTGTAGCCCTTAAATATCAATGCAAAGCTAATGGTTGATAATCAACTTGTGGCCCTGTTTCTTTTTAGTTTTCCCTCCAATAAAGAAGTTACTTAAACTAAAAGAATGAGACTTGTGAGTTTTATTGAAGTGATTATGAAATGATGCGAGTGTTGTGTTGAATTTCCACTCCCAGTTAAAGTTTGATTATCAAATGAGATGGAAGAAAATACACCTGGAAGTTAATTAACAGTTAATCACCAGTTCACTCATGGATAAAATAGTGTTCGATTTTAATTTGAATATAATGTGATCCTATAAATTGTTTTATTTGGAAAATGTGACGCATTAAAATAGTTTCCCGCTGTTACAGATTGTTCTCTCGGCTCTCTGTGATGACGTGATGTTGGCGGACTTCCGCTGTTCTTGCTCAACGCTCTAATAAAAGTGAGAGCGGGAAACGGTTATTATTATCGTATGTAAAGTTCAGGCGACCTCCCCGCCCCGCACCCTCGGTTACACCCATATCTATGGATGGTCTTGATGCCCCGCCTCCCCTCCTCGCGCCGACTCTCTGGTCACGTTACGTCACGGGCAAACAGGAAACTCGGTTGTCTGCTCTTGCTCATGAGCCACATCCGTGTATTAAATACAACACAAACGAAAGCTTTTTAAACATTTTAAAATAAGAATTTGTTTTTCCTGTGAACGTATGTGCTATATATATATATATAGACCGAAGGGGGCAGTAGCGCGCCAAATTTACGCGTCTAGGCTGTCATCAAAGAAGAAGAAGAAACCAAGCAGCTGAGGATTATTACATGAAGTTATGACAGCTCTTTCTGCTCTGGGTGGTTTGTCGTGTTTGTTTGTCGCGGTTTTATCGGGACTTTCCTCCTCTGTGGACAATCATATCGTGAGTCTGGACGGTAAATGGAGTCTGTCAAACTCCAACGGTTCACTGTCGCTGTCGGCGGAGGTTCCCGGATGTGTCCACTCAGCTCTGTTCAAACAGGGATTCATACAGGTGAGATTAAGTCACATGTGACATTCACCACAGGTGACATTAAATCACATGTGAGATTCATGTTTTGTTCTCAAACCAAAATAATTGAGTTTGAATTATTGAATTATGTCATTTTTTATGAAGCAAAGAAACCAGGATATCTTCACATTTAAAAGGCTGTAAAATGGTAATCAAAATAATTGATCATTATTTAAACTTTAGGTGACTGAATTAAAGTCTCTAGTTTTCTTTGTTTTAAATTATATGTGTTTATCTTTTCATAATTGTAATTATTTATATTTGAACGGTGAAATGATTAGTTATATTTTTACTTTTTCTTTTTCAGGACCCATATTTTAGGTTCAATGATTTGTCGTATCGATGGATTGCTTTTGATAACTGGACGTACACGACCACGTTCAGTGTGATGCATCCACTGAGGTGAGTGTAATGAAGGATCTTGTTTTGTCTCGAGTCCTGGTTCTGACTCACTTGTGTGTGTGAAACAGAACCAAACAGAAGGTCGTCCTGGTCTTCGATGGCGTGGACACCGTCGCGTCCATTTGGCTGAACGGAGTGATCGTGGGACGCACAGACAACATGTTCCGCAGATACGTACGTGTTCACAATGGAAAGATGTCAATCATTTGTTTGCTTTGTGTTGAAACAGCGTTTGTTTGGGTGTGTGCAGGACTTCACGGTCAGAGACTCGCTGAAGGACGGAGACAATGTGCTGAGAGTTTGTCTCCAGTCTGCGGTTGTTTACGCTTCAGAAAGAAGTAAAGTTCACTCTGCCTACAGAGTTCCTCCTGAATGTCCTCCAGACGTTCAGAAGGGACTTTGTCATGTCAATTTCATCAGGAAAGTAAGTTGATCTTCAGTTTAGAAAGCACTCACTCTCCTGCACCAAAGTCCTTGTTCACATCAAAATGAATGATTTCAAACTCTGAAGGCACAAAATAACACAAGTGAACTTAGTGATGAAGAATAATTCTCAGGATAATATTCTGATTATTGATGCATTTTGTTTTCTATACATTAAAAACAAACCTGATTTATAAAAGATAACGGTGCATAACCATAATAACTCTGAAAACAGAATTAATCTGATGCTAAAATCTGGATTATCTCGAACCGACAGAGTTGATTGATCGTGAACATTTAAAAAAACGACAAAATATCTGTACAAACGATAAATGTGAGCTAAGACGGAACAAAACATCTTCAGTAAAAGTAATAGATATTAGAATAAAGACGGTGTATGTAGATTTAACTTTAAAGTCACTGAAAACCACAGTGCAGAATTCCCTCATTTTATGATCTTATCAAACAGTTTTGCTGCATCTGGATGTGATTTATTTCACCGTTTGTGTAAATATTCAATCACTGCTGTGTCGCAGGAGCAGAGTTCTTTCAGTTGGGACTGGGGGCCTGCGTTTCCCACCATGGGTCTGTGGAAAAGTGTTCGAGTGGAGGCATTTGACGTCGTGCAGCTCCTCCAGGTTTCCTCTGTTCCTCTGTACAGTACGTCCTTCTAAACCCTGCTTTAACCATAGTTCTGTCTTAATTCTGTCATAGTTCTGTCTTAATTCTGTCTTAATTCTGTCTTAATTCTGCCTTAGTTCTGTCTTAATTCTGTCTTAATTCTGTCATAGTTCTGTCTTAGTTCTGTCTTAATTCTGTCACAGTTCTGTCTTAATTCTGTCATAGTTCTGTCACAGTTCTGTCTTAATTCTGTCACAGTTCTGTCTTAATTCTGTCTTAATTCTGCCTTAGTTCTGTCTTAATTCTGTCTTAATTCTGTCATAGTTCTGTCACAGTTCTGTCTTAATTCTGTCACAGTTCTGTCTTAATTCTGTCATAGTTCTGTCTTAATTCTGTCTTAATTCTGTCATAGTTCTGTCTTAATTCTGTCTTAATTCTGTCTTAATTCTGCCTTAGTTCTGTCTTAATTCTGTCTTAATTCTGTCATAGTTCTGTCACAGTTCTGTCTTAATTCTGTCACAGTTCTGTCTTAATTCTGTCATAGTTCTGTCTTAATTCTGTCTTAATTCTGTCATAGTTCTGTCTTAATTCTGTCTTAATTCTGTCTTAATTCTGCCTTAGTTCTGTCTTAATTCTGTCTTAATTCTGTCATAGTTGTGTGTCCTCACGTGTCCTCGCATGTCTTCAGATCCCAGCCTCTCTGAGTGGAGACTCCAGGTGGATCTGGTCATTGATGCAGTTCAGACGACCCGTGTCCAGATCAGCGTCTCCGTCCCTGAGCTGGACTCAGAGCAGGACGTCCACACACAGTTTCTCTGTGGACAGACCACACACACCGTTGTGTTACACATCAACAAGGTTGCTTTTCCAACGTTTCCATGTTTCTATACTTGTCTCGTTGAGAAGTTGTGAGAAGGTTCTTCTTCCTCTTCCAGAGCAGTGAGGTGAAGCTGTGGTGGCCTCACACACACGGGCAGCAGCCTTTTTATCAGCTCAGTGTCTCAGTCTCACAGGACAAACTTCTCATCCTGAACTCAAGGTCAAAGGTCAGAGTTGGCTCATTGTTTAAAGATCACATGGTTTTGTTGAGCTAAGACAAATCTTCATTGCAGGTCTTTTTCCGTACCGTGGAGCTCGTCCAGGAGCCTGTCGTCCACTCTCCAGGCCTGAGCTTTTATTTCCGCATCAATGGGAAACCAATTTTCCTCAAGGGCTCCAACTGGATCCCAGCTCATGCCTTCCAGGACCAGATCTCTCCTGCTGTGTGAGATTTATTTCAAAAGGTTTGTGCTGTGAATGTGAAAAATGCTGATGCTGAAGATCGTCTGTCTTTGTCGTGCAGTTTGAGGAACTTGTTGCAGTCGGCAGTCGACGCTAACATGAACGCCCTCAGGGTCTGGGGAGGCGGAGTTTATGAGCAGGATCTTTTCTACAGCATCTGTGATGAAGTGGGAATCATGGTACGTTGAATCCTGTTCTACTGTGTGTATACACCAGGGTAACAACTCTAATACATTTACACCGAAGCTTTTACTCGATAAACGTATTTTATTGTTCCCTAAAAAGTGTGAAATGAGTGTGTTACAGCAGCGCTTTACTATACATGAAATAAAATCTAAGAACAAGTGATGTGAGTGAAGACTGTGAAGCCTACATTCATTCATTCATTCATTCATTCATTCATTCATTCATTCATTCATTCATTCATTCATGCTCTTTGTGAAACATGTTTTTGTCATTATTTACTAAACAATCACAACAAGAAAGTTATGAAAGGACAGAAAGTCAACAATGTTTCGATGTCGTCATCAACAAAGATTACATTTCAACACTTATTTTGAGTCAGAGAGGAAACAGCTGAGTGTTTCCTGTGTTCAGGTCTGGCAGGACATGATGTTTGCGTGTGCCATGTATTCCACTGACGACGACTTCATTCACACAGTGAGAGAGGAGGTCGTCCAGCAGGTGAGTGACACACTCACTAAACAATGCCTTTGTAATGAAATGTTGATACAGCATATGGTGCACATGTGTTGTTTATGGTCAGGTAAAGCGGCTCAAGTCTCATCCTTCTATAATAATCTGGAGTGGAAACAATGAAAATGAAGCTGCGCTGGCAACAAACTGGTTTGACATTCCAGCCGCTGAGAAGCCGCTGTACGTCAAAGACTATGTGACGCTGTACGTGGACAACATCAGGGAGGTCGTGCGAGCGGTGAGACACAATTTACATTTTATTCCCCGTGGAAAGTTTCCAATTTAAAAAATAAAGGGTGGTGATTATGATGAAGTGAAACCGAGTCACTAAGTGTTCTTTGTGTTCAGGAAGACCAGAGTCGTCCCTTTATTGTCTCTAGTCCAACAAACGGTGTAGAATCAGAGCAGGAGGGATGGCTTTCAGAGAATCCTTACGATCCTCACTACGGTGACACTCATTTCTACAACTACGTCTCTGACTGCTGGGACTGGCGCACGTTTCCCCGCACACGCTTGGCCTCAGAATACGGGTTCCAGTCCTGGCCTTCCTTCTCCACCCTGCAGCCGGTCAGTGCAGCCATCTTTTTCAACTGTCTTAAATGTTCATGTCTTTTTTCATGTTCTTTGAGGAACAATTTGTGGATCATTTAACAACAACTATAATCCCTAATGTTAATAAGAGTTATGACAAATTTATTATATAGTTAAAACAGAACTTTTAAGGCCAAAAGTTAGAGCGAAATACAAAAAAAGAAACCTTTAAAATGAGTAAACAAGTGTTCCCTTTTAAAGAAGTGGGTTGTAACTGGAGACACGACATATTCATGTTCATGTTTTTGTGTGTCAGGTTTCCACAGAAGAAGACTGGAGCTACAGCAGCCACTTTGTTTCCCATCGTCAGCATCATGAGAGTGGGAACCAGCAGATGTTAGAGCAGGCAGCTTTACACTTTAACCTGCCCAACTCCACCGACCCGCTCACAGCATTCACACACACTCTCTACATCACACAGGTACACACAACCACAATCTGCAGATTGTCTTCTTCGTAAAACTTCGTAAAACAATGGAAGTAAAACTGACATCATCACATTGTCTCCATGACGACGTGCATGTAGTACTTTGATGTTTCCTGTGTGCAGGTCATGCAGGCTCAGTGTGTGAAGACTCAGACCGAGTTTTATCGCCGCAGTCGGACCGAGATCATAGAGGGCAAAGGTCACACTATGGGCGCTCTTTACTGGCAGCTCAATGATATTTGGCAGGCGCCCTCCTGGTCATCCATCGGTGAGTGAAGGTTGAACTCTGATCTTTTCTGTTGGTGATAGACGTCAGTGTTATAAAATAATCTTTGATTGTTGTGTTCAGAGTTCGGTGGGAAGTGGAAAATGCTTCATTATTTTGCACAGAAGTTCTTCGCCGCCGTGCTTCCTGTTGCCTTTGAAGATGCAGACACACTGTTGATCTACGCCGTCTCAGACCTGAGTCACGACCTGAAGCTCAGCGCTGTGGTTTGTTTTAAATGGAAAAGTCCTTTCATTACATTTGTGTACAAAACCACACACACACACGACAAATACATTCAAGAAAAGGCTTTTAATCCACAGAGACACAACATTATATTAAATGCACACATCTATGTACATCAAGTGGAAGGTGATTAAGAGAATAGTTTAACATTTTTAATTTGAACTTAAAGTTTTTAAGTCCATGTTTATAATGATATAAAGTAACTTTTACCAGTCTAAGTTGGATTTTAGGTCTAAAATATAATAGAATTTTGAAGAGGGCCACACAGTGGTGCACTGGCCTGCACTGCTGCCTTGTAGCAAGAAGGTCTTTTGGGTTAGTGTGTGAGTGTGACTGACCTGCTGGGATTGGCACCAGCAACCCTGTGACAGTCATGTGGAGCGGTGAATAAAAACCCTGGACGGATTGTTTTTGTGTTGCAGGTGAGCGTTTACTCCTGGACTCGTCTCCAGCCCGTGTGCACGCTGAAGTCTGAAACGCTCCTGGTCCCTGGAGGCAGCGCAGTGGCCATTTTTAAACAGCCAGTCGCCGCCCTGCTGGCAGGATGTGGGCACTGCACCCGCTTCACCTGCGTGCTAACGTTCCACCTGGAGGACAGCAGCAGTGGTGCGCAGCAGGGTCCGACCAACCACCACTTCCTGTCCTCCCCCAAAGACGCCGAGGGCCTTCAGAGACCCAACATCACAGTGAGTCACTGTTTCTACGTCTTTGTTGTCTTTGTGCCACAGGAAGGAGAGTCACCCAGTGACCCGTGTGTGATCCATGTGATCCATGTATGACCCATGTGATCCATGTATGACCCATGTGATCCATGTGATCCATGTGTGATCCATGTGACCCATGTGACCCATGTGACACCCTCAGTCCCAGCAAAGAGCTGCTTCTTGACTCACTGCTGCCTCTGGTGGTCAGGTTGTGTTACAGCAGTAGATCAACAACTCCTGTGTGCTGTGATTGTCTCTGTGGTCTTTGGTGTGGGAGAGTGAGTGGTTTTCTTTTGTCTTGAATCTGTTTTTCTATGTTTATAATAAGACTGCAGACTGGCCAGCAGGGGGCGTCAGTACCTCATACAACCTCAGCTACTCTGATCATAATAGTGAAAAACCCTTTTTTTATCCTTTTCTTCCCACGTACAGTCAAACATGTAGTTAGAGTTGATTAGGCTGAGATTATGGGATGTCGCTGTGATGTAAGTGTTTGTCCCTGCAGGTCAAAGTGCAGCAGAACGCCGCCGGCATCAGCGTCACCCTCCTCTCTGCCTGCGTGGCTCCATTTGTTTGGCTCGATGTGGGAAAAGTCCCCGGACGTTTCAGCTCTAACGGTTTCCTCATGGTTTCCACAAACGTGACGGTCACTTTTGACGCGTGGCGTCCGACCAGCGCGGAGGAACTGTCGGCGTCGCTGACCGTCACGTCTTTAACTGACGTGTACTGAGCTCCACACACACACACACGTGAGTCTCTGTTTCCTGCCATCCTGTCATCATCACTTTAATGTTTAATCTTTACTTTGATGGTTGTGAGCGTTTGAAGAACAGCTGATGGTTTTAGTGGAACACAGATACTAACACTAATAATACTAATAATAATAGTAATAAAATATAAGATATTACTTTATTATATTTGCAGAGAGGAACATGTTTGATGTGAAATGTATTTATATTTATTTTTTTACAATCAGAAATGTCTAATTTAGTTTTTTTAGGTTCATCCTTATATATCATTTTCTGTACTTTTGTTAATCCCCCAATTCCCAAACACTGGGTCGGGACCCACAGATGGATCACAGGAGATTTTTTTTGGGTCCCCTAAAAAAATTGCGTAATTTTTTCAACCTTTATTTATGATTTATGATTTTTATTTACCAACATCAATTGAAAATGATCAATTCTTCTTCTTCTTCCATGAAGTCCTGGCAGACTGACAGTAAGAGGGGCAATGCTGCCCTCTACAGTTCAAAGATTTATCTTGATATTAGGATTTGTGTCACGATAGTTTGCAGAAAGTTTAGAAAACACAATTTCTATTTTAATCACCGTTTTGCTAAAGAAGGCAAATTTATTTATAAATCACATTTCAACAACAACATTTTCCAAAAGAAAGACAAACTAACAACAGTTTATTGATGAGCTTTATTTATCTTTAAATTGTTGAGGCTTAAACAACTCAGTGGCTCATTGTCTTATCTCATTGATTCTTGTGATCTGGGCAGTTCAGTCCATCACACACACACACACACACACACACACACACACACACACACCTACGGTCAATTTAGAGAGAGACCAATTGACCTAATCCTCAAATCTGCATGTTTTTGGGCTGTGGGAAGATCCTGGAGAAAACCCACGCACACATGGGGAGATCATGTGACCTCCATGCAGATCAGAAAGACTGATCTGCCGGGGCTCGAACGCGGGTCTTCTTGCTGCAAAACAAGAGTGCTAACCACTACACCACCATGTGGCCTTGAGGGAAAAATAAAAGTGTTAGTTTGACTGATGAGCGATCACTTACAGTAAATCTACAGTCGTCCATCGTTTTTCAGACATGGAGTAAAAATGTTTTTTTTCTAATTTAAGAATGTGAACAAACAGATGAGTTGAGATTGATTAATAAATGGATGAATTGTTGCAGCCTTGCTTCTATAATATGACTTCAACTAACATTTCATTAACACTATCTCATTGGAATGTGCTGCTTTTTGATGATGCACTGACTTTGTTCATCTGAGACTTTAATCATTAACAGATCAACAGTTGATCTTTATTTCATCAGGCAATTCCGTCCACTGAGCGTCTTCTGCAGGACGTCCAGAACAAACCCCGGTTATTGATGTTATATCAATAAAATGAAACCTAAAGTGTGACATTTCAAGTCTTTTAAAGCTTTCTTCCTCTGCTTGTTATGACATAAATAAAGTGACTTCTCCACACTCTATCTGCAAAGGTCACCGCTGTTATAAAGGTTAAGGAGCTGATTTATGAGCTGATTTACGGCTCGGACGTCCTGCGCAGGTGAGAGAGTTTGACCTGAGATATTTACAATATAATATCATTTAATATCATTCATTTCTTATGTAAAGCTATGGCTGAATATGTGACATTTACAGGGAGATACACTTTTACATATAATATTTAAAGTGTATTTCACAAATTCATTCAGTATAATAAATTAGGGCTGGATTGTTAGGGTTCGAGCACAAGGTGCGTAGAACCCTATTGAAATTGAAGGAATTATTAATCCATTACTACTTTAATGGTCAATTCTCTTGATCATGTGTTAGAGGATTTTTTTTCTGGTTTCTTTGCTCCATAAAACAAAGAAAACATTAAAATGGAATCATTTTTGGTTTATGGACTAAATGATGGATTAATGGAGAGAATAATTGACAGTTTAATTCATCATGAAAGGTCTCCAATATGCTGCCCGCTGCCCTCCCAGTCGCTTTCATGCGACCGACACTTTTCCATTAAACAGCTCGAGCTCAGCACGTGCTTTGCCTTTACTGAAGTGTATATATGTATATGAGTGTGTGTATGTATGTATGTATATATATATGTATATATACATATATATATATATATGTATATATGTATATACAGTATGTATACACACAGACATATGGGGTGGAGTGGCTCAGTGGTCAAGACCGGTACCCTGTGTGTGAAAAACATCATGGTCGCAAGTTCAACTCCACCCCTGGCTGATTGTACTCAATTCCATTGTAATAATGGTTAAAAGCGTCTGCTGAATTACATGTAATGTAATATATATATATGTATATGAATGTATAGTATGTTACTATAGCTCCTCCTCTGTGTGGGCGGAGTCATCACAGCAGGTGGTGATGTGGTTTTCTCTGCGACACAAACACGTGTACACGTGCACACGTGTGCGTGTGCAGCGCACGCTTCAGTTTCAGCAGTGGGGTCAGAAGTTCAGGGACCCAGAGTGCTTCTCATTGGTTGATTTGAAGCAAGGGCGGTCACTGGTTTGTGCACATGAAGGAGCGCAGAGCGAAGTGAGCGTCAGTCTCATTTATTTTTATTCTAACTTGTCATTGTTCATGTAGTTTACATGTTGTTTGAATTATAGTGGAATTTTTGTAATGTGTAACTGGCGATACGTGTGCGTCTGTGTGTGTGTGTGTGTGTGTGTGGTGGCTTTGCATATGGGGTGTGTGTTGTTGTGCATTGTTGTTATTGTTGTCACGTTGTTGTTTCGATCTTGAGGATTTGATATTGTGAGATTTTGAACAATGCCATTAGGTGGTGCTGATTGACATGACGATACATGTCATCAGATTGGCATTGTTTGTGTGATGGCATTATTCAGCTGCAATGTTGTGTCAAAGGTGCTGTGGTCCTCTCTCTCGCTCTCTTGCTACTGTGTGTTTGTTGTGAGGGTGTGAGAGTAATATGTGCTATTTCTAGGTTGCATTATAAGACTTTCCTGCATGGCCCCACAACAATTTACACACCAAAATCCCCACTGGACTAATCAGAGGCCAGCAGTCTGATGACGTCACATGACTTTTCTTCCCACTTTTTTCACTTGCACCTCCTGACCAGAGGAGGGTCATGTGAGTGTGAGACCCCTGCTTAGGAACCATTATCTCGATGTTTCCAAAAGTGTGGGCTGAGGCCCACTGGTGGACCGTGACGATACTGTAGATGGCCTCAGACGTGAAGAGAAAAACAATTATTCATTTACAAAATTCAGTCAACATATTTTTTTTCTTCTATCGATATATTAAAATGTGTCATAAAAGTGATGATGTTTTACTTTGTAATTCACATTTAAACTTCTGTCTGTGTCTGTCTCTGTCTGTGTGTGAGTGTGTCTGTCTGTCTCTCTGTGTGTGTGTCTGTCTGTCTGTCTGTCTCTGTGTGTGTCTGTCTGTCTCTGTCCGTGTGTCTGTCTGTCTCTGTCCGTGTGTGTGTCTGTCTGTCTGTCTCTGTGTGTGTGTGTGTCTGTCTGTCTGTCTGTCTCTGTGTGTGTCTGTCTGTCTCTGTCCGTGTGTCTGTCTGTCTCTGTCCGTGTGTGTCTGTCTGTCTGTCTCTCTGTCTGTGTGTCTCTGTCTGTGTGTGTGTGTCTGTCTGTCTCTCTGTGTGTGTGTGTGTGTCTGTCTGTCTGTCTCTGTGTGTGTCTGTCTGTCTGTCTCTGTCCGTGTGTGTGTCTGTCTGTCTGTCTCTGTCCGTGTGTGTGTGTCTCTGTCTGAAGACACTTGCATTAATCAGACTGTTGTGTTGTGCACATGCACCTCTGATGGATTTCATTTGGTTCACCACATAATATCAATTTATGAAGAGTTTTTTTAATGAATAGATTTAATTGCTCCCTTTAAGACCTGGTTTTAAGATTAGGGTTCTAATTAGGTTTAGGTTAGGGTTCAGGGTTAAGGTTAAGGAGCTATGGAATGCATTATGTCAATGAGTGAGTGTGTGTGTGTGTGTGTGTGTATGATGACACTTACAAAGCTTTGAACAGTGAGTGCACGCGGTAGTTCGGTCACCTACAGTTTTCCTCTCCATGAGTGTGCAGAGTGATCTTTGAACCTGGTCCACACACACACACACACACACACACACACACACAGAGCAACAGGAAGGAAAAGTTTGAAAACACGAGCACAAAAGTCCGCGCCACGCGCCCCTGTGCGCCATGGAGCTGATGCTGCAGTGGGAGTTCTCGTGTGAAACGTCTTCAGAGGAACACGCGGTTTGATCCACGAGAGGAAACAAAGTGACAGTTGAGAGAAGTCAGAAATGTTTCCCTCCAGATGCTTTCGTCCTTTTTCTCCTCCTCTTGTTGTTGTTGTTGTTGTTGTTGTCGTCGTCGCGTGGATCCAGGCGGTCTCCCCCGCGCTGCTCCACGGCACAGACGCTCATCTGTTCCTGGAGAACATTTTGACTTTTTACGGAGAAAACTCTTCCATCTCCACGAAGGATCTGGAGAATCTACTGCAGCTGATTTCAGAGAGAAGATCCAAGTCCGTGTTTGAAGGAAACCCGCTGTCAGACCAACAGGTGAACTCTTTACATGGTCACAGATCATTACGTGTCTTTAAAGAGCTCCTTGGTTTTGATTCATTCTCATATGACCTAAGAAAGTACAGTAATAACAATACACACTGTGTTAGTTGTTAATACTTCTCACTATTTTTCAATGCTTTTTATTTCAATCCTAATTTAGTTTTTACAGTTTTTTCAATTTCCAAATGAATGTACTAATGCTCATAAATAACATGATGTTAAATGAATGAATTCTCTGGTTTAAGTTAGGTTTGACTTAAAGGTGGTGATTGATCTTTTTACTTTAGTTTGTTGTTATTTGTGCTCTGATCTTTTTAATTCCTTTGAATATTAATATTCTAATAATCTCTGCTTGCTCTTCAGTGTCTCTCTGCTGCACAGATCTTGTCTCACTTTGGACTTTCTAATGACAGTCAGCTGACTGTGGGACATCTGGACACGATCTGTCCTGCAGTGTTGACCCAGGTGCTGCTGCCCTCCTGCCCCTACGTCCACCCCACCCCCCCCTCCACACTCGACTACTCTGGTGAGTTGCTTCACACACACACACACACACACACACACACTGTCTGCTCTACTAAATCAGAGTTCATGGAGGTTTTATTTCGTTGAATCCTGTCTTTACTTACTTTACTTTACTTTCTTTACTTGACTTTCTTTACTTAGTTTACTTTTACTTTAGTTTACTTTTACTTTACTTTACTTAGTTTACTTTACTTCACTCATCCACAGACATGAATGCGTGGTCAAACCTCTTTTCTCCTGTCAATGTAAGACTCATCTTAAAGGTTTACCATGGATTTATTTATTAGCATCAATTAAATATAGAACAGAGTAGATGTACTTCATTAATCTTCATTCATTCATTAGAGTGTAGCAGCAGCAGTAACAGCAGCAGTTACTCTTAAAATAATACTTTTTAAAGTCTACTCTTAAAATAATACTTTTTAAAGTCAGTCAGTCATCATCTACCGCTTTATCCTCCACCAGAGGGTCGCGGGGGGTGCTGTGCCAATCTCAGCTACATCGGGCGATAGGCGGGGTCACACCCTGGACAGTTCGCCAGTCCATCGCAGGGCCACACCCACACATAGAGACAAACAACCATTCACTCCTATGGTCAATTTGGAGTGTCCAATATACCTAATCCCCACATTGCATGTTTTTGGACTGTGGGAGGAAGCCGGAGAACCCGGAGAGAACCCACGCACACACAGGGAGAACATGCAAACTCCATGCAGAAAGGCCCTTGTTCCAACCGAACTTGCTGCAAGGCGAGAGTGCTAACCACTACACCACCGTGTGACCCACTTTTTAAAGTCTACTCTTAAAATAATACTTTCTTAAAATAATACTTTTTAAAGTCTACTCTTAAAATAACACTTTCTTAAAATAATACTTTTCTAAAGTCTACTCTTAAAATAATACTTTTTAAAATCTACTCTTAAAATAATACTTTCTTAAAATAATACTTTTTAAAATCTACTCTTAAAAATAATACTTTCTTAAAATAATACTTTTTAAAATCTACTCTTAAAATAATACTTTCTTAAGATAATACTTTTTAAAGTCTACTCTTGGACTGAGAGAGAGACTGAATTTATGCTCTGTCAGAGTAAAGAATGAAGAAGTTTTGATGTTGTTTTGGTCTCATATGTCACTTCCTGCTGGTAGAAGCCAAATATTAAGAAGCTGAAGTGGGAGCATGTCGCCATCTAGTGTAGGGGAGGTCTTGGAAGACATTATTTCTGTGTTTTTTGGAACCTAAAAACCAGGAGGACGTGGAAGATTGTGGACACTGATTAGCTGAAGTTCCATTTCATTCAGATGTGAAGTGGACCACAGAGACACTATCCTTCATGGACCACAGAGACACAGAGACAGTGTCCTTCATGGACACCAGAGACAGTGTCCTTCATGGATCACAGAGACACTGTCCTTCATGGACCACAGAGACACTGTCCTCCTGTCCCAGGTCCAACTCTGTTGACACAGTTACAGCCCAGTGTGACTGTTGTTCACTCTCATATTCGTGGCTCATGCTGTTTCCTCCACTGGACGTGTGGACACAAGAACTGTGCAAATAAATAGTGTTGTGTATTTGAGCTCCACATGTGTTTGGTTACTGCCGTTACACAAAAGATTTAAGAAATATAAAAATGTATTCACATTAAAACTCTTCTATTTATATTCATCATGACTCTGCTAACAGGAAATGCAACAAAGTCTTTGTGAAGAGCTCACTCTCCCAAACCAAAGTCCACAGAGAAAGAGACACAAGAAAAATAAGAGCATAAAGTCTTTCCTCTTCTTTGGTAACAGTGTAATGTCTTTTCTTTGGTAACAGTGTAAAGTCTTTTCTCTTCTTTGGTAACAGTGTAATGTCTTTTCTTTGGTAACAGTGTAAAGTCTTTCCTCTTCTTTGGTAACAGTGTAAAGTCTTTCCTCTTCTTTGGTAACAGTGTAATGTCTTTTCTTTGGTAACAGTGTAAAGTCTTTTCTTTTATTTGGTAACAGTGTAAAGTCTTTTCTTTTCTTTGGTAACAGTGTAAAGTCTTTTCTCTTCCTTGGTAACAGTGTAAAGTCTTTTATTTTCTTTGGTAACAGTGTAAAGTCTTTTCTTTTCTTTGGTAACAGTGTAAAGTCTTTTCTCTTCCTTGGTAACAGTGTAAAGTCTTTTCTTTTATTTGGTAACAGTGTAAAGTCTTTTCTTTTCTTTGGTAACAGTGTAAAGTCTTTTCTCTTCTTTGGTAACAGTGTAATGTCTTTTCTTTGGTAACAGTGTAAAGTCTTTTCTTTTATTTGGTAACAGTGTAAAGTCTTTTCTTTTCTTTGGTAACAGTGTAAAGTCTTTTCTCTTCCTTGGTAACAGTGTAAAGTCTTTTATTTTCTTTGGTAACAGTGTAAAGTATTTTCTCTTCTTTGGTAACAGTGTAAAGTCTTTTATTTTCTTTGGTAACAGTGTAAAGTATTTTCTCTTCTTTGGTAACAGTGTAAAGTCTTTTCTCTTCTTTGGTAACAGTGTAAAGTCTTTCCTCTTCTTTGGTAACAGTGTAAAGTATTTTCTTTGGTAACAGTGTAAAGTCTTTTCTTTGGTAACAGTGTAAAGTCTTTTCTTTGGTAACAGTGTAAAGTCTCTTCTTTGGTAACAGTGTAAAGTATTTTCTTTTGTTTGGTAACAGTGTAAAGTATTTTCTCTTGTTTGGTAACAGTGTAAAGTCTTTTCTCTTGTTTGGTAACAGTGTAAAGTCTTTTCTCTTCTTTGGTAACAGTGTAAAGTATTTTCTCTTGTTTGGTAACAGTGTAAAGTCTTTTCTCTTCTTTGGTAACAGTGTTAAGTCTTTTCTTTTCTTTGGTAACAGGGTAAAGTATTTTCTCTTCTTTGGTAACAGTGTAAAGTATTTTCTCTTGTTTGGTAACAGTGTAAAGTATTTTCTTTTGTTTGGTAACAGTGTAAAGTCTTTTCTCTTCTTTGGTAACAGTGTAAAGTATTTTCTCTTGTTTGGTAACAGTGTAAAGTCTTTTCTCTTGTTTGGTAACAGTGTAAAGTCTTTTCTCTTCTTTGGTAACAGTGTAAAGTATTTTCTCTTGTTTGGTAACAGTGTAAAGTATTTTCTCTTCTTTGGTAACAGTGTAAAGTCTTTTCTTTTCTTTGGTAACAGGGTAAAGTATTTTCTCTTCTTTGGTAACAGTGTAAAGTATTTTCTCTTGTTTGGTAACAGTGTAAAGTATTTTCTTTTGTTTGGTAACAGTGTAAAGTCTTTTCTCTTCTTTGGTAACAGTGTAAAGTCTTTTCTTTTCTTTGGTAACAGGGTAAAGTATTTTCTCTTCTTTGGTAACAGTGTAAAGTATTTTCTCTTGTTTGGTAACAGTGTAAAGTATTTTCTCTTGTTTGGTAACAGTGTAAAGTATTTTCTTTTCTTTGGTAACAGTGTAAAGTATTTTCTCTTGTTTGGTAACAGTGTAAAGTCTTTTCTCTTGTTTGGTAACAGTGTAAAGTATTTTCTCTTGTTTGGTAACAGTGTAAAGTATTTTCTCTTGTTTGGTAACAGTGTAAAGTATTTTGTCTTGTTTGGTAACAGTGTAAAGTATTTTCTCTTGTTTGGTAACAGTGTAAAGTATTTTCTCTTCTTTGGTAACAGTGTAAAGTCTTTTCTCTTGTTTGGTAACAGTGTAAAGTATTTTCTCTTGTTTGGTAACAGTGTAAAGTATTTTCTCTTGTTTGGTAACAGTGTAAAGTCTTTTCTCTTGTTTGGTAACAGTGTAAAGTCTTTTCTCTTCTTTGGTAACAGTGTAAAGTCTTTTCTCTTGTTTGGTAACAGTGTAAAGTATTTTCTCTTCTTTGGTAACAGTGTAAAGTCTTTTCTCTTGTTTGGTAACAGTGTAAAGTCTTTTCTTTTCTTTGGTAACAGTGTAAAGTCTTTTCTCTTGTTTGGTAACAGTGTAAAGTCTTTTCTCTTGTTTGGTAACAGTGTAAAGTCTTTTCTCTTGTTTGGTAACAGTGTAAAGTCTTTTCTCTTCTTTGGTAACAGTGTAAAGTCTTTTCTCTTCTTTGGTAACAGTGTAAAGTCTTTTCTCTTGTTTGGTAACAGTGTAAAGTATTTTCTTTTGTTTGGTAACAGTGTAAATATTTTCTTTTCTTTGGTAACAGTGTGGGGTTATGGTTTTCTGGCGGTGACTGTCATCAACCTCGCGGCTCTGCTCGGCCTGTTCCTCATTCCCTTCACCAGGAAATCTTATTTCCCTAAAATCCTGACCTACTTCATCGGCCTGGCCATCGGGACGCTCTTCTCCAACGCTGTGCTTCAGCTCATTCCAGAGGTGCAGAGAAGAGGTTTTAAAAGAATGTTTTACCATAAAAGAGTGGAAATAACTTTCTTTTGTTAATCCACAGGCTCTGGGTTTTGACCCCAAGTCCGATAACTATGTGTCCAACGCAGTTGGAATCTTCGGGGGGTTTTACATCCTGTTTGTTGTGGAAAAGATTCTGAAAATCAGTCTGCGCATGGACCATGAGGTAACGTCACTTTTATCAAATCTATCAATGACCTGCCCTGGTTTATTGGCTCTGCTTCTCTTTAGGACATTATTTGTTTTATGCCAGGGACAAAGTTGCTACTGTCAGGTATTTTTCACCTTGACCTCATTTTTGAAACTTTGAAATAAATATTAAAAAAAAGAATTAATAAACGTTCACACAAAAAAAATCACTTTTTTCATTTGAATTTTTGTAAACTGTGTTTATAAAGATGACAAACTCTTATCAAGAAAAACTAGTGACTATTTTTACTGAACAAGTTACTCTTCAAACGTCTAAATCTCAGTCCATTTTTTATTGTGTTCTACTTTTCTTTATTCATTGTTCAAATGAAATGACAGTTTGATTTATATTGTGTGTTGTTGTGCTGTGTTTGTTGTGTTGTCGTGTTGTGATGTGTGTTGTCGTGTTGTTGTGTGTAGCACGGCCACAGTCACTTCTCTCAGGAGAATGGAGACGTGGTGGAGAAGAAGGACTCAGTCATTGTGAGCAGCATCAGCACCGTCAGCAGTCTGGAACATACCAACATGGCATCTCCTCAGGTACAGGAAACACACTGATGATGTCACACCTCACTTCACTGGCACCATGTTGTTGTTGTTGTTGTTGATGTTATTGTTGTACTCACTGATCTTTGAACTAAGTAGCTTCATCATGAACAGATAAGCTGTGAGTGAACCTCTGTGAGTCACCGGGCGTGAAGCAACACAGTGATTAGAGCTTCTGTTAATATTTAATGGTGAAAGCCGTGGTCTGACTAGAGTGGATGAACATGTACGGGATCTGTCTTCAGATCCGTCCTCCTCTGGTAAAGGAGGACATTGTCTAAGTCGAGCACAAGGACGCCTTGTTTGACTGAAAGAAAGAACATTTTGTCGCTGCAGGCTGAATCACACTCAGTCTGCTTCTTCTCTGGTTTCACATCAACAACACTTGTTCCTTTATATTTGTAATTAAAACATTTACGTTGCAGGAAAATGACTTTTACATTTGCTGGATTATTTTAGTGAGTCAGATCTGTGAATGACACTTTGCCAACAGGGTTGGTCAGTAACCTGTTTACTGAGGAACAGCCGAGTTTCTCTGAAAACATGGACACTATTCTACAATTTAGCCACTGAACAAAAGGCTCCGCTAATAAAACCTCATATCAGCTAATCACAAGCTGCTTTTCTCTGGGTTTGACGTGTCAAACTGAGAAATGAGCAATTTTACAGCACAACGTGTTCAAATGTGTCATTTTGTGACGTTAGTTTGTTCTGATTTTCCTCAGTGACACAAACACATCAAACATGGCAGCAGAGATAAAAACCTTGATTTTCTCTATGGACTTTGGTGTGGGAGAGTGAGCTGATGACCACAGAGATACTGCAGCAGTGTGTGTTATCTTTACTGCTCACTAAACACACATGCTGTGTGTGTCATTATGTGTGTTGACTGTTGTTCACTAAACTCTACGTTCATGTCCTCTGTTGTCTCCCCTGTCCTCAGGACAAGCCCTCGTCTGCTGTGATGTTTGGTCTTTAATCTCGTCTCCTCTCTTGTCTCCTCTGTTGCCTCCTCTGTCCTCAGGACGAGCCCTCGTCTGCTGTGATGTTTGGTCTTTAATCTCGTCTCCTCTGTCGTCTCCTCTCTTGTCTCCTCTGTCGCCTCCTCTGTCCTCAGGACGAGCCCTCGTCTGCTGTGATGTTTGGTCTTTAATCTTGTCTCCTCTGTCGCCTCCTCTGTCCTCAGGACAAGCACTCGTCTGCTGTGATGTTTGGTCTTTAATCTTGTCTCCTCTCTTGTCTCCTCTGTTGCCTCCTCTGTCCTCAGGACGAGCCCTCGTCTGCTGTGATGTTTGGTCTTTAATCTCGTCTCCTCTCTTGTCTCCTCTGTTGCCTCCTCTGTCCTCAGGACGAGCCCTCGTCTACTGTGATGTTTGGTCTTTAATCTCGTCTCCTCTGTCGTTTCCTCTCTTGTCTCCTCTGTCGCCTCCTCTGTTCTCAGGACGAGCCCTCGTCTGCTGTGATGTTTGGTCTTTAATCTCGTCTCCTCTCTTGTCTCCTCTGTCGCCTCCTCTGTTCTCAGGACAAGCCCTCGTCTGCTGTGATGTTTGGTCTTTAATCTCGTCTCCTCTCTTGTCTCCTCTGTTGCCTCCTATGTCCTCAGGACAAGCACTCGTCTGCTGTGATGTTTGGTCTTTAATCTTGTCTCCTCTGTCGTCTCTTCTGTCTTCTCCTATGTCCTCAGGACGAGCCCTCGTCTGCTGCGATGTTTGGTCTTTAATCTTGTCTCCTCTGTCGTCTCCTCTGTTGCCTCCTATGTCCTCAGGACAAGCACTCGTCTGCTGTGATGTTTTGTCTTTAATCTTGTCTCCTCTGTCGTCTCATTACATTACATTACATGTCATTTAGCAGACGCTTTTATCCAAAGCGACTTACAATAAGTGCATTTAAACATTTGGGTACAAATAAGAGCTAGAAGTAAGTAAGAGCTTCAAGTAAATCAAACTATGAAGTGCTAGTACTTTTATTTTTTATTTATTTTTTTTTTTTGTCGTCGTCATTATCGTCTTAGTCGAGGTAGAGTCGGAAGAAATGTGTTTTTAGTCGGCGGCGGAAGATGTGGAGGCTTTCCGCTGTCCGGATGTCGATGGGGAGCTCGTTCCACCATTTGGGAGCGAGGACAGTGAACAGTCTCGAGTTCTGTAAATGCCTCTGCGATCCTCTCAGTGAGGGGGCAGCGAGCCGGTTTGTCGATGCAGAGCGAAGTGGGCGGGCTGGGGTGTAGGTTTTGATCATGTCCTGGATGTAGGCTGGACTGGATCCGTTTGTAGCATGGAACGCAAGCACTAGAGTCTTGAAGCGGATGCGAGCAGCTACAGGAAGCCAGTGAAGGGAGCGGAGGAGAGGTGTAGTGTGGGAGAATTTTGGTAAGTTGAAGACCAGTCGAGCTGCTGCATTCTGGATGAGTTGCAGGGGTCGTATGGCACACGCAGGGAGACCAGCCAGGAGGGAGTTGCAGTAATCCAAGCGTGAGATGACAAGAGCCTGGACCAGAACCTGTGCCGCCTTCTGGGTTAGAAGAGGCCGTATCCTTCTGATGTTGTGCAACATGTATCTGCAAGATCGAGCTGTTGCAGCAATGTTGGCAGTGAGGGAGAGATGGTCATCAAGTGTCACACCCAGGTTCCTTGCGGTATGAGACGGAGCTACCACAGAGTTGTCGAGGGTGATGGTTAGGTCTGTGGTGGGAGAGCCCTTTCCCTTTCATCACAGCAGACGAAGGACAAGCCTTCGTCTGCTGTGATGTTTTGTCTTTAATCTTGTCTCCTCTGTCTTCTCCTATGTCCTCAGGACGAGCCCTCGTCTGCTGCGATGTTTGGTCTTTAATCTTGTCTCCTCTGTCGTCTCTTCTGTCTTCTCCTCTGTCCTCAGGACAAGCCTTCATCTGCTGTGATGTTTGGTCTTTAATCTTGTCTCCTCTGTCGTCTCTTCTGTCTTCTCCTATGTCCTCAGGACGAGCCCTCGTCTGCTGCGATGTTTGGTCTTTAATCTTGTCTCCTCTGTCGTCTCTTCTGTCTTCTCCTCTGTCCTCAGGACAAGCCTTCGTCTGCTGTGATGTTTTGTCTTTAATCTTGTCTCCTCTGTCGTCTCCTCTGTCCTCAGGACAAGCCTTCGTCTGCTGTGATGTTTTGTCTTTAATCTTGTCTCCTCTGTCTTCTCCTATGTCCTCAGGACGAGCCCTCGTCTGCTGCGATGTTTGGTCTTTAATCTTGTCTCCTCTGTCGTCTCTTCTGTCTTCTCCTCTGTCCTCAGGACAAGCCTTCGTCTGCTGTGATGTTTGGTCTTTAATCTTGTCTCCTCTGTCGTCTCTTCTGTCTTCTCCTATGTCCTCAGGACGAGCCCTCGTCTGCTGCGATGTTTGGTCTTTAATCTTGTCTCCTCTGTCGTCTCTTCTGTCTTCTCCTCTGTCCTCAGGACAAGCCTTCGTCTGCTGTGATGTTTTGTCTTTAATCTTGTCTCCTCTGTCGTCTCCTCTGTCCTCAGGAGGAGCCCTCGTCTGCTGTGATGTGTCAGTGGCTGCGTGGGAAGAGCGTGTCCAGCATAAAGACGGTTGCGTGGATGATCACGCTAAGCGACGCCGTGCATAACTTCATTGACGGCCTGGCCATCGGAGCGTCCTTCACCGTCTCTGTAATGACGGGATTCAGCACGTCCACTGCCATCGTGTGTGAGGAGTTTCCTCATGAGTTGGGTGAGTGGTGAAAATGCATCATGTGACCATCATGTGACCTCTTCACAACCTCACACTCTTCAGTCAAACCTGCATCTTCATGTCTGTTAAACAAATGAAGTGTGTGCTATTTTTACAATGAAGGCCTTAATTATTTATTTCCCTCTACTGACAATGTGTCAATCAATCAAGTCTATACCTTAAAGCAGAGATCTTAAAGAGATCTGTGTGTGTGTGTGTGTGTGTGCGTGCGGCTGCAGGTGACTTTGTGATCCTCCTGAACTCTGGTATGAGCGTCCCTCAGGCCATTTTCTTCAACCTGCTGTCGGCGGTGTCGTGTTACGTGGGCCTTGTGTTTGGAATTCTCCTGGGCAGCAATTTTGCCCCCAACGTAATCTTTGCCATCGCTGGAGGAATGTTCCTGTATATTGGACTGGCAGACATGGTGAGTCACATGATCCATCACAGGTGGACATGGTGAGTCACATGACATCAATCATTGCATTCTCATCACAGGATAACCCGCAGTACCATTAATGACCACCAGAGGGCCACATTCTGTATTATTTATTGAATTAAACTTTATTCCTCCCCCAGGGGGAAACACACATTCACTTATTGATTCACTGAAACCTCTATCAATCCTGATGTTTTGTTTGTTTGAAATATAAACAATTTCACGATTTTCCAAATGACAGAAATTCACCAGTGATGCACAATCAAATCTTCCCTTTGATTTTCCTTTTTTTTTTAAAGTTTTTATTTATGGAATATTAAACACAAAGGAACACAGAATGGATTAGTAAAACAAACTCAAATATTACATATATTATTCTTATATGTCCTGTGATTCATTGCTAAAACATTTTTATATTATTGATTATTAATTATTCATTATAGAAAACTCATATATAACACTGCGTCTGTGTGTGTGTGTGTGTGTGTGTGTGTGTGTGTGTAGTTTCCAGAGATGGACAACATCGCACGGGAACAGAAGAAAACCTCCACAAAGATCGTCTTCTTCCTGATCCAGAACGCTGGTCTGCTGTCGGGCTTCACCATCATCCTGCTCATCACCATGTTTGCTGGACAAATCCATCTGGGCTGAGACACACACACACACAGGAGGAGGAGACACAAACTGGAAATTCACAAAAGTGCTGAGCTGCTGATTGTGCTCACTAGGCCGGGCAACATAAATGAATGTAATGTGATTTTTTTTTATACAAAAACAAAGTAAGAAAGAATATTTTAAGGAGATGCAATGTTTTCATTCATCATTTGAGTAGAATGTTTACTTCATAACAAATGGGAAAATCTTTAGAATCATTTCAGGTATGAAATCTACACAAATTTGTTTGAATAAATTATTAGTGTCAGGCTTGATATATTGTGAAATATGGTGCTGTTTTGTAAACTAAACATGTTGTGACAACACTGTCTTTGTTTAAAGCTGTTATGGCAGCAGAGTTTGACCTCAGGGTCACACATGAAAAAACTCCCGTGTTTCTGTGAAAACAAAACGTTTAAAAGACATAAAGTCTGTTTAAATCTATCAATCTCACCAGTGATGATAAATAGGACTTAAAAGTGTCTTTAGACTTTGTTCTTATGGTAAATGTTTAACGACATCATCTGGCATTGAGATAACCTGACATGTCTACAGTAAAACAACCACGATGATTAAAATGCAATCATTTTTATTACAATAATGATTTTTTACAACCGAGCAATCTCTACATTATTTTCTCAGTTAATCAATCGGTCGTTTCTTCCATAAAACCTCACAAATAATGACCTCAAATCACTTTTTGTCCACAAACCAAAGATATACAATGTAGTGTCATAGAAACTCATTCATGAATATTAACTTGGTTAGCAGGTAACTTGGTAATCGATTAGTAAACAATGAATCGTTGCAGTGTGTTTTACACGCACCTTCATTATATGCATTTTAAAGTTTTACTCTTTTGTGTTTTGTCGCCTGTAAATCACTCACTTTCAGGTTATACTGTAAATAAACCAAAATTCTACTTGATGTTTCTAAATGTGAAGAATTTCTTTTGAATTGTGCAGAATAAACAAACTAAAAGGAGGAAAAGGGATAAATAAAAGACATTCTTGCAAAGGGAATAAACCACATAGACAATTCAAATGTGAAACTGAGAAATATACAAAGTATGAATACTTGCGCAGGATGTATTTGATATAAATGATTTTAAACGTAACATACATAAACTAATAACAATAATAATAAAAAGCAACGTTATACACACAATACAGGGGCGTTCACGTCACATCGTAAAGTGCGTAACAAAAAAACTTGACCTACGTCTTCTAAGCGTTTACCTCAAATACATCCATGTATTTATTAATAACTATATTAAATATATAAATATAAATCAGATACATTGTGGATCTTTTGGGAAGTTTTTTTGTTTTGTTTTTTTTAAAGTAAGTAAATCCCTGTATGAAGTGAGTTTTATTTTCCCCACCTCCCCTGAACGCAGCATGTATCAGCAGCCTAGCCTCGGGCTAACGCAGACAAACACAAACGGGCTTTGTGATTTCACTCACTTCTGTGCCCACAGCACATCTACACAGCGCTGTTAGCGTTCAGACAAAACAGGTAAACCATTTTATCTAAGAAGTATAACTATGTTTTTCACTCCTCAAAGCAAATGTGTCCTCAAATCCGCAGCTTTATTATGCTAACACCAGTGCTACTTGCTATTAGCTAATCAGTCATCCGTTTACATTTGTTCATAGAAGACGAACAAGGAGACAGTCTGGTCCTCAGAGGAGACAGTCTGGTCCTCAGAGGAGACAGTCTGGTCCTTTATGGACAATATAGACATTTGTTTAATATCTGAATTTGATTTATAATGTGATATAATGTTATCATCGTTAAAACTGTCTCGTTCATTGACTGATAAGAGAGGGGATAGTTTGACGTTATTGTTGTAGTTTGACGTTGTTGTTTTAGTTCTGAATAACCACTGTTTATTAGAAGTGTTCTGTACAGAATTTAAATCATTTAAACACATCGCACAAAACAAATATGACAATATCAGGACAAGAGCTTTAGCTCCCCCTACAGCATGATTAATAATCCTACACTTGAATGTTTTTAACATTTTAATATTAATGACAATGACTCGTCATAGTAACAAGGGAATGAGAGAGTATACATATATATATATGTATATATATATACATATATATATGTGTGTGTGTGTGTGTGTGTGTGTTAAAAGGAAATGGATTTCTTTCCACTTTTAATGTAGAGACATTAATCTAAATAAGATAAATATTCATTTGTTGCACTTTGTCTCTTCTTATATTTTCATGCAGAGTTGAGCCATGGCTGATTTTCACATCCGGAAATATCGTGATGAAGACGAGGAGGCAGTGAAGGAGACCTTCACCTTGGGGATGAGCGAGCATGTGCCTTCATCCTTCATGCTTGTCCTGAAACAGCCACCGACGCAGATGGTGCTCATGTGCGTGTTCTGTGCTCTCTTGACCAGCTCAAAGTCCTTCCTGCTGCCCATCCTGGCTGTCACTCTGTTGCTGGCCGCAGTGCGACAGGCAGTCGTCTACATGTTTAACAAATACATCGACACCTGCCTCAGGATTGACCTCAAGAACATCGGCGAGACCTACCTGAAGCAGAAGGACTCGTGTTTTTGGGTGGCTGAAAGTGACGGCCGGGTGGTCGGCACAGTGGCGTGCCTCCCTGCTGAGACGGTGCCTGGATGCTTGGAGCTGAAACGCATGTCTGTTTGCCGCAGTCACCGCAGGATGGGCATTGCTAAGGCTCTGTGTCGGACAGTAGTGGACTTCTCCTGTGAGAGGGGATGTCCCGCAGTCATCCTGTACACCTCTGTGGTGCAGACAGATGCTCAGAAGCTCTATGAGAACATGGGCTTTGAGAAGCTGAGAGAGTTTGTTGTGCCTGAGCTTGTAGCCAAAATCATGAACTTCACTTTGTTTGAGTACAGACTGGATTTACAGAGAGAAGGTCAAAGAAACTGAATCTGGCATCAAGAATTCAGGGGAACTGTGACATTAATGTTCTAGTTTTTTTTCTAGTGATTTTCCTGCTGACACGACACAACCAACCACTCAGGGCAGAATCAATCACTTATTGTTTCATAAGAATGTTGTAAAAGGTTTTTAAAATAGTCTGCTATGCCCATCACCAGTTATTGAAGGTTAAGTTCACTGTGGTTGTATGAGGCACTGAAACAGTCGCTAAAAACACAGCTGCCACCGATGGCACAAGGAAAAAGTCTTTCTGACTGGAAACTGACGTTTGTGTCACTCTGTAAACTGCTCACTCTCTTACACCAAAGCCCATACATACAATCATCTACTGCTGCCTCCATCATTAACTTTAAATGTGTTCATTTGTTTTTATCTTAGTGACACAAACGCATCAAATAAGGCAGCCGTGGAGCAGCAGCTCCTCTGTCCCTGCAAGCTATAAATGCTGATTTTCTCCATGGGGTTTGGTGCAGGAGAGTGTGGGGTTTACAAACTTAAAAAGGATGTCTAATGGTGGAGATTAAAGGGGAAACACATTCTTAAGATAGTTCAGACTCGCGCAGGTATAGATTTAATCAGGTTATTATTGCTTTAAATGAATTACTGAAATAATGGTGTTCACTGAGGCAGTGGAACATGTGCTTTGAACACATTAGATGGCTCCATGTTACAGATGTTTCATACTGTGCATCCCTAAAACCTTTCAGTGACACACGTTTAACATTTTACTAAATGGTCGTCGTGTTTTGCTCTTACGTTAAAGTAAATTTGATCACAAGGCAGTCAGAGATGGCAGACTTCATATGTTGGCAAGTGCTGAAGCACACACACACACACAGACAGACAGACAGACAGACAGACCCACCAAAAACAAAAAGTGATTCATCTGTGGCCTGTACAATGACATTCTGTTGTGAACATGAAGATGATGCACTTTAGAGATGAAGTCGTTGGTCTGATGTTGGATTATAATCTGCTCCTGTATTGGCGACATAAAAAAACCCTTGTACTTCACCTTTTCTTCTACAATGCCACCCAAATCTTCACCGGTGTTTTTTATTTATCCACACATTACACATTGGTGTAAAAATGTTGAGATTAAGGAAAATATGACACAATAATAATTTCACTCGTTTCATTTACACTTTTAGATTAAAATGTATATGGAACAGAATTGTACATGGTGAATATAACAGTATATTAATGTGTGCTAATGCACTGATTCAGCCGGCTCACTCAGGCAGCATCTCGGACACCTCAGCCCGTTGGTTCCGGTCCGGTCCGGTCCGGTGGATGTATCCGCCTGTGGTCGGTGCACGGAGCTGAGCCGCCGTTAGCCGGATTTTAGCACATAAAAAGGTAAGATTAAACTCTTGTTTGTCCTTGACATTGTTGAAAACAACAACGTGTAAACACGCACACACGTCTGTTGTGGAGATTTATGAGCACGTCGTTTAAAATTTAACTCCATAACGGTTGTTTTTCCGATGCTAACGGCTACCGTTGCTAGCAGGTGTCCGGGGAGTGTCTCACGCGCAGCCGCAGTAAACAAATTGATGCTTTTAAATGTTTCAATATTTTATTTGTACATGTAAAGCACTTATTGAGGTTTGGTTCTCCGCCATCCCCTCCTCGTATTATTATTATTATTATTATTATTATTATTGTTGTTATTATTATTATTATTATTATTACAATAACAATAATAATAATGATGATGTGACAGGACATAAGGCCACACCCATGCTGTGATTTATTTTGATTCACTACAGACATGAAGTGGCTTAAAATATCAGATATTACTGTACAGTTATATCGTTAGGACGTTAAATGACAGAAATAACAGTATTGTAGTAAGTGTGTGAGCAGTCGTCTCTAGATGGCACCAAATGACACAGTTAATTATGAATAAGCCCCAGCTGTTTTTAATTGACTGTACACGCATGTTTGTTAAAGCTAATCTGATGCAGACTGTAGAGAAAATCCATTCTTTTTTTATATAAACAATTCAATCAATGTCGATTAATTTCTCAATAAATCCATTAGTTGTTTGGTCCTGAAAATGTCAATAATAAATGTACCAGTGTTAGTGATTGATTTGTATTTTTACGTTAAATATTCAAATTTAAGAAGATGAAAAACCAGGGAACTTGTATTAATTATGAATAAAAAAGACTCAAAATTATTAATAGATTATCAAAGTAGTTGACGATTAAGTTAGTAATTGATAAATAGTCGATATAGATTCTGTTTTCTATCTTTTTTATAGTAGTCATAGTGATGATGAGACTAGGCCTTGATATTGTTTTTTATAACACCTTAAATATTGACAGAAAACATGTGTTTGTCACAATGATTTAACAAAGAAAAAATGTTTATATATTGTTATTGAATTATATGTAAGTTCAGTATTAAGTACATCAAAAAACTTTTGGATGCAACAATCAAGTTTTTGTGCACTTTTATGAAATAAGTGAGATTCACTAGGTTAATGAATTAGAATAAAAACAAATGTGTATATATATATATATATATGTGTATGTATAGAAGCACATATAATAATGATAATGTTGTAAATCTTTCTGAGATGGATGATTATTTCCCTGAAAGTAGCTTTTGTTCGCCTCACTTTTTTTTTACACGTTTACACAGAAACTCTGCAGCCTTTCTGTGCTTCTTTTGCAAAAAGCTTCTTTGATGAAAAAAGCTCCAGCATGCAGTTCACTGATAAAAGAGAATAATCCTCACCACAGCTGTAGACCGTGCAGGCTGCACGGCATCACCTGGACCTTTGTGTTCCAGCACAATGAAACGGCAGCAGACAGTTTCACTGGTTTTCCTCCTCCTGTCCTGTTCTCTCTCTCTCTCTCTCTCTCTATATATATATATATACATATATATATATATATATATGTATATGTATATATAGAAAGCTGACAGTATAGTGACGCAGTCTGCAGTGTAGGTAAAGCAGAATATTCTGCATTTAGTCTCTCAGTATTTGCTGTGTATCATAATATTTGCAGTACAGTATTAGATGAAGTTAGGGCTGGACACATATAATGATCATTTGAGACTGAGTTACATTCAGTTTTCTTCATTAGCAAAAAACACTCAAAGTCATTTTATGTGAGTTTTATTTAGGGCTGAACTACGGCTGTTTTTCTCAGTAAAATTACAATTTTAAACAAAGCAGCCTTCAAATCTCTTCTCATTAATACTTTTTAAATTTGTGTCTGTTACACAGTGAACTTTCACTCAAAGGAATTCAAATGCACATCAAATCACATTTGTAATATGTCAGGAAAACATATCACATCATACTGATCTTTTGTTGTATTATTAAGGATGAAATTCTATAACAATCATTTAAAACAAAAAGTATGGCAATATAATCTCCAGTTTTTAACTGTGCAAACAAACTTCAACTACACATGATTGTGATTAAGTGTCCACAGATCATTTTAAAACTCTTAAAGGTGACATCGAATGCTTGTATTGCACATATATGTTAGTTATGGAGGTCTACTTACATATATTAACTTGTTTTCATGGTCACATATATGTTAGTTATGGAGGTCAAAGGTTAAAAACCTCCTCGTCGCTGCAAACGAGCCGATCAAAATATCTCCTCACTGACGCTCTCGTCAGCCGCGCTGTTTCAGACCAAGATCACACCCCCAGAACGTGGACTGTGTTGTGATTGGCCAGCCAACGAGAGCTTTCCCACTGTCCTGTGATTGGCCAGGTACCTGGAAGTGACGTAATTGGTAGGCCAGCTCTCAGATACACAGCTCCCCCTCTGGCACGGTGGATGCTCTGCATCTCAGCAGCTACAACAAGAGTAGTTCTTCTTCTTCTGCGGTTGAATGTACGCAACCGGATGTGCCCGGACTAGTGCCCGCACCAGGAGGCGCTATGGTGGTGAGATGAGTGGTGAGGTTTTCTGATGACATCATCAGCATAGGGAAGTGCCGATCTGCTTCGCAGAGCCCAGGAAAACAATACAACACTATTTTCTCAGCGGTGGCTGAACTGTTTGTTCTGAAACTTTAGGGTTTCATAAACGAGGTCATGACGCAGATACACACACACAAACGCAGCGTTAATTGGAGCTTCCGGTCTATGTGGCCTTTAAAAAAAAGTTTCTTTAATTTCACCATGAAAATCAAATCTTTAATTTTGAATATTGACTGATATTGAGACTTTCATATGGTGATAACATTTTTGGCTCTGTTGCTCAGCCGTATGTGATGCAGATGAGTTGTTGTCTTAAACTCTGCATCATGTCATCATGTCATGCTTGGGAGAACCACAATTATTTTGCAGGCTTTAGGACCCAGCACCTCTGTCTGGTCCTAAAGCCTCCTCCCTCCCTCCCTCCCTCAGACAGCAGCGCAGCAGCGCAGTGCTACGACTCTGCTGATGCTCTCATAGCAGACCTGGATGTTTTTTCCTCTCCTTTGATCCACTGTTTCTCTTTGGTCCTTTGATCGGCTGCGGATCGCTGTGTCTGTCCATCACAAACTTCCCCACTGAGCAAAACACTCTTTTTGAGAAGCCCTGCACCTCCTCTGTAAGGATCAGGAGAAGGATGGTGTGATTGTTAGGTAGAAACAGAGAGGGGAACAGGGAGACGCTCCAGCAGCATCACCAAACCACCTCCACTCCTCTGTCTGCTTCTTCCTAATAACACCATCACAAGGTCAGGGTTCGACGAGCAGCAGAAAATGTCTCACACTCGCAGCAGGAGCACATACACACGGGTGAGTGTGATAAACACTGGTGAGGTGAATGAATGAACCAGACACCCTGTCATCTCCTGCGTGCCCATGTCTGCTGCCGTGAATAGGAGCAGAATGTTGTGTTTGGCTCTGTGCTGTGACGGTGGACTCATGACTTCACTCGTTCACCCTCTAACGTAAAGGTGTTGATGATGATTGTTGTTTTGTTACGAGCAGACACTCAGACTTCCTGTTTGTGTCTGTGAGTCAGGCTGAGGATGACATCAGGCTTCTTCATTCCTTTACATCACTGTGCTTCCCATTTTTACATTTTCATTCACTGGATCTGTATAGATCAGCTGTTAGCATCTGACATCAGCAACACATGTAACTGTTAGACATGTAATTATGTATAATGATGTGTTTGAACATATACAAAATATTCACATTTATCCAAAAGAAACTAGAGCAAAGACGGGGAGTTGAGTTGAAGTTGCTAACAGAAGGTGAAACTTATGTTTCCTTAACAGAGGTGAAACTTATGTTTCCTTAACAGAGGGTGAAACCTATGTTTCCTTAACAGAGGGTGAAACTTATGTTTCCTTAACAGAGGTGAAACTTATGTTTCCTTAATAGAGGGTGAAACTTATGCTTCCATAACAGAAGGTGAAATTTATGTTTCCTTAACAGAGGTGAAACTTGTGTCCTTAACAGAGGTGAAACGTATGTTTCCTTAACAGAAGGTGAAACTTATGTTTCCTTAACAGAGGGTGAAACCTATGTTTCCTTAACAGAGGGTGAAACCTATGTTTCCTTAACAGAGGGTGAAACCTATGTTTCCTTAACAGAGGGTGAAACCTATGTTTCCTTAACAGAGGGTGAAACGTATGTTTCCTTAACAGAAGGTGAAACTTATGTTTCCTTAATAGAGGGTGAAACTTATGCTTCCATAACAGAAGGTGAAATTTATGTTTCCTTAACAGAGGTGAAACTTGTGTCCTTAACAGAGGTGAAACGTATGTTTCCTTAAAGGCGACATAGAATGCTTGTATCACACATATATCTTAGTTATGGAGGTCTACTTACATATATTAACTTGTTTTCATGATTAAAAACCTCCTAATCGCTGCAAACGAGCCGATCAAAATATCTCCTCGCTGACGCTCTCGTCAGCCGCGCTGTTTCAGACCAAACAGTTGCTGTGATTGGCTAGCCAACGAGAGCTTTCCTACTGTCCTGTGATTGGCCAGGTACCTGGAAGTGACGTAATAGATAGGCCAGCGCTCAGATACACAGCTCCCCCTCTGGCACGGTGGATGCTCTGCATCTCAGCAGCTACAACAAGACTAGTTCTTCTTCTTCTTCTGCGGTTGAATGTACGCAACCGGATGTGCCCGGACTAGTGCCCGCACCGGGAGGCGCTACGGTGGTGAGGATTTCTGATGACGACATCAAATTAAGGAAGTGTCGATCCGCTTCGCAGAGCCCAGGAAAACAATACAACACTATTTTCTCAGCGGTGGCTGAACTGTTTGTTCTGAAACTTTAGGGTTTCATAAACAAGGTAATGACGCAGATACACACACAAACGCAGCGTTAATTGGAGCTTCCGGTCTATGTCACCTTCAACAGAGGTGAAACTTATGTGTCCTTAACAGAGGTGAAACGTATGTTTCCTTAACAGAAGGTGAAACGTATGTTTCCTTAAAAGAGGTGAAACTTATGTTTCCTTAATAGAGGGTGAAACTTATGCTTATGTTGTAATGCAGCGAATAGGAGACTGTGTCTCTGCTGTTTAAACTTGCTTGTGTTGTAAGAGTAGAATGACACTAAATCATTCATCACGGTGAACACTAAACAGCAGAAATAATCATTTCAAATGTTACTGTAAACACGGTGATCAACGTTAACAGAACAAACATGAACATATAATGAATAAATGATTTGATTTTGATGTAAAACCAAACCTTTGAGAACTATTAAAATGTATCTTGTTGCTTATAAATAATACGCCGGGTTAATTAGATTTTGAGGGTGTTGTGTAACAGATGAATATCTTAACACTGATGTCATCTGCATTATGCATTATTGTTATGTTTATGTACAACCCTATATATATATATATATATATATATATATTATCATTATAGATGATATAATGATTATATATATAATACTTCATCTATACAATGATAATATATATATTATCATTGTATAGATGATATAATGACATAATATATCACATCATCTATATAATGATAATATAGATGATATAATGATTATATATATATGTATATATAATCATTATATCATCCATGTAATGATAATATATTCATGTACATTTACATGAGCTGAGAGAAGACGGTGTTCTGTGGTTCTCTCACTTGTGCCGAGTCACTCTCACTCTCAGGACGTCACTGACGACGGTTGAATCACAAAGTCTTTCAGTCTTTCAGTCTTTCTTTGCTTGTTGAGATGTTTTTGCTGTGTCATTCAGACACGTGTTGTCATGGAGTTGTGAGAGAAATGTGCTGGTGCTGCTAGTGAAGCACACACACACACACACACACACACATCATCCTATAAAATCATAATCTAGAACATTTTTTTATTTTGTGTTTCACTAGAATTGTGTGCTTAACAACCCTCATTCATTTCAATCTTTCTGTATATTTCAAATGTTATTTGACTTGTGATAAAGTTTAGTCCAGCTTTGAGACAAATGATTAAATTAGTATTTAAGCCTGGGAATGTGATTTTCCAATTCTGGGGTTTTAAGTTAAAGTTAAAAATTTCTAAATTGTTAGTAGTTGAGCTCAAAATAAATGCTTTAAAATTTGAAACTAATGTCTTCATGAACATGAAACCTTCTAAAACAACTCTAAATGCTGTAGTACATATGCCAGGCCTGTATGTGGCACTGTAACACCACCACAGAAATATGTGGAGCCCGTGCCTAAAGCTCGCTGGATTTAGGGTCAGTTTAGAGAGGTTTTAGGGCTCATAAATAACACTGTAATAATAATAATAATAATAATAAAGTGTTACTTGTCTTCACTCAGACAACGAGCAGTGGCAGCAGCAGGATGAGCTCGGACGGCGGCGGGCGTCCCGTCAAAGTGGGCTCCCTGGTGGAGGTGATTGGGAAGGGTCAGCGCGGGACGGTGGCGTACATCGGAAACACACTGTTTGCCTCGGGGAAATGGGTCGGAGTGATTCTGGACGAGGCCAAAGGCAAGAACGACGGCACTGTGCAGGGCAAGCGCTACTTCACCTGTGACGACAGTCATGGCATTTTTGTGAGACAGTCACAGGTAAATGGAAATGATGCTGAAGTGACTCTTCACTGATCTAACACATTGTTACAAAGTTATTTGATATATCACATTTTTAATGAAGCTTTTTACACAAAGAAATGTTTAAATACAGTGAAGTTTCTGTCATTTTGAATATGTGATGTATATTTTATAAACTCTGCAACAACAACAACAAAACCTTTCAAGAAAACTAATAATCAGGTTTTTATGTTGTGAGAAAAACATGTTCAAGTCATAATAAAGACCAACAGTAAATATGATGTAAGTAATTATAATACTCTGAGTAAATGTGTGCGATGCACGTCACACTCATGCAAAGACATTTATGTTTTAATAATGTCTTTATTTTTAAAAATCGCTTTAGACGACCTGTGTGTGTGTGTGTGTGAGTGTGTGTGTGTGTGAGTGATGAAAACAGTTTGACTTAACAACTTATTCTTACTAAATTTATCAGCTGTTACGTTTTCAAGTGTATTTATTTTTTTCTCTCCATAACAAAGAAATCATTGAAAGTGAATTATTTAGGTTCCACGTCATCGTTGACACATTAATAGATGTATTGGTATTGTTATTATATTTGTGTGATAGCACTGAGCAGAACGATGTCATCTGTGATGTCTTCCGTCTCAGATCCAGCTGGTCGACGATGGAGCAGAAACGACGTCCCCGGAGACGCCGGAGCCCGGCGCCGGCAAACTTCCCAAACGAGGTGAAGACACTTTCCTGCATTTGTGTTCACCGTGATTCAGCAAGGCAGCGTAACCCTGCTGCTTCCTCAGTGTGTCCTTTCAAATGTAAAGTTATAAATCATGTGACTTTCTTGTACATTTATATACAAAATGACTTGATTTATGAAACCACTGGTTGCCCCCTATTGGCCATTCAGGAGATTACAGGTTGTAGACACTTGTGCACTGGCTTCACTCAGACTATGTTCATTATTCATGTACAGGGTGTGGTCTTTGTGCACCTGTGTGTCAACATCAAACTAAACTGAAGTAAATGACTCTCTGGACACGCCCACTTTGAAAATCATACGTTGACATTATTCAGAAACACGAGGTTTACGACATACAGACGTCTGTCTGTGTTCATGTCAAACAACACTTTTCTCTTTAGAACATATGCGACTCATGTGAAGACTGATATAAACGGACCGTCAATTATTAATGTGAAATTGTTATTATTTAAAAGAAAGTACCCTTTTTTTTCCACATCTGCTCACAGGGATTGAGCTGTAGTCTGTTTCCATGGTTACCCTTCATTGTTGAGTTTGTACCTTCCTGATGCAGAGAGGGCTTAAAATGGCTGATTTAGACGTAACCTGGCAACGAGGTGTTTCAGGTTAATGTGACACAGATAAATGAAGAGGAATAATAAAAATAGATTTGTGTCTCTCACTACATATATATATATATATATATAAATAATATCTATCTATAATATTTGAATCTGTGGGACTTGTCAGTAAATCATAATAAATACTGATTATTATGATGATTCTGATCGTTTCTGTCTTTATCTCCTCAGAGATCCTGGAAACGCCCAAGTCCACCAAACTGGTGAGGCACGCACGCAATAATGTCATCATTGAAGTGAAGTTAGGAAGATGTGACCTTGTTTTGTAGCTGCAGCGCTTGACTTTTACACAGCACTCTCATTCATTCATTCATTCATTCATTCATTCATCATTCATTCATTCATTGATGCAGAACCACAGTGGATATTTAAAGATTTAAAGATGGCCATGCAGTCAAAGCACGTAGATGAGAACAATCTCTGTTGTGTGTTTTTAATGAGTTCATTCATATTCATTCATTCATCTTCATATTTCTCTTATTTGTTAGAGTAATAAGTCGGAGACAAACCAAAGTTTTTTATTTTATTGACCATTTCTATTTCTCATCATGAGGGAGGAGTCACAGCAGTGATAATCTATAAACGCAATGGAATACGTGTATGTTTTGTTAGGTCAGAGTTCAGAGGTCAGATCTTTAATATTCTCTAAGTCGATCACATCAGTCACGTGTCGTGATATTGTATGAAGTCAATATTAGAGATGACACGATGAGAATTCTCCAGCAGTGGAACAAATAAAAGAAATAAACGTTAGTCTGCATTTATCACACGTTCATTTATTTATTCATTATTCTTTCTAAGAAAATGACCTCATTAATGCATTCGGTTTAAATATTTGAGAGTGACTGGTTTTTTGTGTGAGTTCATCAGTTCATCAGCAGAGAGCAGCCACCCCCTCCTCACCCTGTCACTGACAAACTAAACCTTTAACCTTCACCCTCCTTTCCTTCTCTGTTTCCTTCCCTTGTTTCCTTGGATCACGCAGCGGGGAGTGAAAGCCAAAAAGGTGCAGCATGTTTCTTTGACCTCGGTACAGTGGTGATGTTATGACCATGACTGTAGTAACCATGGTAACAGTGGAGAACATGGCCTCATCCCCTCGTTTTGTTTACTCGTGATTCCTTGCAGCTCTCCTCACCTCCATCCCAGGTTTTAATCCCGACAGATTAGGCGATCCAGTCCAGACGCACGACCACACACTTGACGTTGAGTCAAACGATTTCAGGGATTTGGGATCTCTCAGAAAGTCATGTGATTTAATGTGATTTCAGAATCTAACAGATGTGTGTGTATGTGTGTGTGTGTGTGTGTGTGGATGAGGTCATGACTGAGAAGAAGAAATCAACTTTTCTTGCAAAAGTTTCGCTTCTAAACAAAAGTTCTGCTCACGCTCAGATCACCATTCAGTCGTAAATATCGAGGATAATCTCAGAGGACAGCCAATCTGGCCAATTATTAAACACATGGACAGCTGTGGTCCCTGTGTGTTGTCCATGTCGTGCCACGTCCACCTGACCTCTGACCCCTGGCCATGCTCTCTGGACTGTTGGTTTTTGTCTGTCTGTTCTGTGCAAGTTGATGTCACAGTGATGACACGCACTCGCCCTTTGTATAACACGTTATACCACATTATACCACATTATACCACATTATACTACATTATACCAAATTATACTACATTATACCACATTATACCACATTATACCACATTATCCCACATTATACTACACTATACCACAGTATACTACATTATACCACATTATACTACATTATACTACATTATACCACATTATACTACATTATACCACATTATACTACATTATACCACATTATACTACTACATTATACCACATTATACTACTACATTATACTACATTACACCACATTATACTACATTATTCCACATTATACCACGTTATACTACTACATTATAATACTACATTATACCACATTATACTACATTACACCACATTATACTACATTATACCACATTATACTACATTATACTACTACATTATACCACATTATACTACAGTATACCACATTATACCACATTATACTACATTATAAACAGGATTTATTTGTTCAACTATACAGAAAATATATGGGAAAAGATGAGAAATGAGACTTTGAAAGAACCTGACATAGTTGTGCATGTTATGTTTATCATAACTGTTGTTCAGTATGTGAATGAACCTGCGTGGCGCTGCGTTGGCGTTGTGTTGATGCTGCGTTGACAGTAACTTGACCTGCTTTTGTTCAGCTGCAGAGGCAGCGATGATCCTCCTACTGTCTACTGTCAAAACAGAAACCTGATACAACTCCACCCTTCCCATCATCCTCTCTCGCTCTCTCTCTCTCTCTTTCTCACACACACACACCCATTAGACTGTGTGGTGAGAAAGAGAGTGAGAGAGAGTGAATGGATGAATATTTGAACAGGACAGATGTTTGCTGATACTCTCTTTTTTATAAAAAAAACATTTTCTTTCAGTGAAACTGTGCCTTACAAAGTTTCATTAACAAAAAACACATTCAAATAAAAAATACTCAACAAAATACATGCACTGAACATTATTTTAGTTAATATAGATGGTTATGTATATTAACTAGCATTTTACATATATATGACTATCTATGTGTGCGCACCACAGACAAACACTTTTTCATGTCAGTATTGTAAATAATTTTCCCATTGAGAGGAAAAGAAAATGATAAAGTAGGACACGTACGAGTGGACACTAGTGTGACGTCTGTGAATTTTCAAATCTGGAGGCTTCAGATTCTTAAAGTTGACTTTACGACCGGTTGCCACCTGGTGGTCATCATGTGCAATAACATTTATAGAACTATCTAATAAAACTAATGAAACTTTAACATTTAGATTAGTGTATAATGAATGTTTTTGAGCAAACATGCTATTTGAATATTTGAAGGTGTCATTTGTCAACCTCTGAACTCCAGCGCATGAGAGCTAGTTGAACTAATACAGGGTTCACAGCATGTTAAGCTAACAAGATGCATTCAAAGACCCTAGTAAATGATATCACTTCTGCAAACAAACAGGCAGTCCCCTGACTTGTTGCTGCTGCTGCCACCTTGTGGTGATAGAAGCACCACAAACAAGGCAGTCGTGGAGTTGCAAGATAAAAAAAAAAAAAAATCACAGAAAGTCACAGGAACTGATCGACTTCTTTTGAGAATGAATTATAGAAATAAAGAATAACCTCATTATAATAACGCCATCGTCTGTGGTGAGTGTTGCTAGGAGACGGGAGAGGCTTGCATCATTTACTGCTGCTGCTCATTTTCTCCCTCTCACCTCTGTTTACAGCCCCACCCTCTCTCTCTCTCTCTCTCTCTCTGTCATCCCCACGTCTTCCACAGAGAGAGAGAGAGAGAGAGGAGGAGAGAGGAGGAGAGAGGACGAGAGAGGACACACAGTGATGTCATGTAGGAGCAGGGAAGTGTATGTGCTGATAAGCCACAGTAAATAGATGAGGGTGGGGTGAGGGAGGGAGGTTAAAGGAGGAGAGGCGTCTCCTCTGAACAGAAGCAGGTCTGGGGCTCGCAGAAGGAACATGTCGGAGCTGTAATCGGAGCAGAAAGGGAAAAAAGGAAAAGGAAGCAGTGACAGACGGAAGGCTCCGGGAAGTGAGCTGAGGAAAGAGGAGAATTCCAGGAGGAAAGGACGAGAGCGAGCGTAGCGGAAAAATCACAGCGGCCATTTGCTCTACTGCAGCTTCTCTGCCTCAGCCTCGGCTGCATGATCAGCTTCAGTCGACTTCTCTGAGGATCTTGTTCCTGTTTTATCACCTGTGTGTGTGTGTGTGCGTATCAGTGTCTGTGTGTGTGTGTCTGTGTTTCTCAGCGACTGTGTTTGTGTTCTTCTTCTCTTGCAAATATGATGAGACAGACTCCTGCTCCCCGGAAGGTACACAACTCCACATGATCGTCCTGATATGTTGCTGCTGCTGCTGTTGTCATTTTCCATTTGGCAGCAGCTGCTAATGCTGCTGCTGCTGCTGCTGCTATTGTTGTGAAGGTCATGCTGTGAAGTTTCAGTTATTCCTCATGTCGTGCTTTGCTTCCTCTGCTGATATTTTGTTTATTTAAATTGAATCCCAAAATGCCTGGAGTTCATATGTACAGTACTTTAATTTCCTGGTCTGCTCTGTGACCTTTTCATCTTTTATTTGGCCTCATTGTGGCGTCATGAGATGATTTCAGCCTGAGCTGATGTGAGTTGCTCATGTTTGGTGCAGCTGTGAACTCTAATCCAATAATGATGGACTAATGGCAGCGCTGAAACACATGTTTTAACTACAACTTTTTAATAATGCCACAACTAGTGTGAATAATGCTAATAATAATGCTAATAATAATAATGATGATGATAATAATGATATTAATAATGCTAATAATAATAATAATGATGATAATAATGATAATAATAATAATGATATTAATAATGATAATAATAATGATGATAATAATAATAATAATGATAATCATAATAATAATAATAATAATGATAATATATATGTTATAAACTGTATGTGGCTATAAATTCATCACCGTTTTCTGATAATAACCTGAACAACAGAACAATCTGAGACAATTGTGTTAAATTTATAAACTGAAAATCATTTGTTCTGTTGTTAAAATAAGTAAAAGACTGAATATCATTATGCTAAAATATGCAGTTTGTATCTTTGTATGTTGTACAAATACCATTCAGTTCATGTTAATGTTCATAGAATAAGATTTGAAAACTTTTAAAAAGAAACTTTAACTCAAATAACTGAGCTTCACTGAAATAGTTTTGATTTAAATGATTTTACAAAACATATTGGGATTATATTAACTGTGTTTTATTAAACTAATCGAAGTGCAGTTTTTCTGATAAAGATAAATTTGATCATTGAAATCTATTGACTGTAATAGATTTAAAATGCGCTGGAGTGTCATTTCCATCATTTATGACTTTGACAGAAGATAAAGAAAAAATCAAATACAATAGAAGGCAAATGTCTGCTCACAACACAACACAACACAACACTGTGTGTGTTGTGTTGTGTTGTGTTGTCTCCAGAGACACAAAGCAGTCATTTAGGTGACGACAGCCGCACCAGTCACTATGTCCATGCTGTTACTGAGAGTTGTGTCTCAGGAGACGAGGAAATGACGAGGAAGCTGAAAATCAACTTTGTCTGGAATCACTAACCCTGTCTGTGTGTTTCCTTCCCTCCTCTCCTTCTCTCCTCCCTTGCTGCCTTCTGACCTTTTCCTGCTTCCTCTCCTCTTCCTCCAAAGACCACGGTCAGAAGGCCTAAGGTGAGCTCAGTGATGAGGGTCGTAGACACGACACGGTCACATCACGGTTTATTATTGATTCTGTCAATCATTCAGGGTTAGAGTTCATAGTTCCAGTTATTAGAGGATTAATACTGAGTTATGTTTGTTTATGAAAAGTCATTGTAAATGTTTATATTTGTGACTTTTGAAATGAAATGATTAAATGAATCCAAAAAACATTGTTTTTATTAGTATTCTGGTCACAGTCACGATGCTCTTCGTCATCATCATCATCCATAGCCATTTTTACCCTGCTCATGAGCTTTTATTGTACTTTGATGTTTCCTCAGCAGCCCGGTCGTCCTGCAGGCTCCGCTGTGAAGGGCGCAGCGTCCGGCTCGGCCTCGGCCTCGGCCGGTGAGATGAGCAGCAGCGAGCCCAGCACCCCGGCCCAGACCCCGCTGGCGGCTCCGGTCATCCCCACCCTGCCCTCCCCTGGGAAACCTGCAGACCCAGTCCCCAGCAAGGTCAGAGCGCCGTCACAGAGGGAAAAGTTGTATTTGAAACAGGCGACTAATGCCTTTAAAATAATGTGATCAGACGTGTGGACGTCATCCAACCAAACTGTCAAATCAAATATTTACTCAATCTCTAAACATCATTGAAAGTAGAAATGTGTAGAAATGGAAAAGAATTGAATGACATTTACAAACACCCACTATGTTGATTTTGTCTTTCTGATGCTTGAAGATGATCAGGGATAGAAACATGTGTATTAGACCTTGATCTTTGTGATTCACATGTAGGAGGACGTCACCATGGAAACACAGGTGCAGTCATGTGGTTTGATGTGGAGAGTTGTTTCTCTCACTAACGTCTGAACAAACTGTCAAAGGTGTGAATTTGTGTGTCAGATCAAACTCACACTGCATTTAAATGACGTGATTCTATTATATCATCTCCTAACTGTGTGTGTGTTTGACAAACTTTGGTCAAACCTGAGTAAAGTCATTTCCAGCTTTAGTTTGAATGAACTTCATTTATTAAAAGCCATTGAAGTCATTGCATGAAAAGTGAAATTATGAAAACATGACAGTGTTAAAGCTGAGGACCCTCACACACAGGAGGAGGAGTCTCTGCGCGCTCAGGTGAAGGACCTGGACGAGAAGCTGGAGACGCTGAAGATGAAGCGGACAGAGGACAAAGCCAAGCTGAAGGAGCTGGAGAAGCACAAGATCCAGCTGGAGCAGCTGCAGGAGTGGAAGAACAAGATGCAGGAGCAGCAGGCCGAGCTGCAGAAACAACTCAAAGAGGCCAAGAGGGTGAGAGGATGAGAGGATGATGAAGGGTTGAGGATTGGATTCATTAGCTTTGAATCTAAATTTAATCTTGTCAGTGAACTGTCACACTGCTGTGTGTGTATGTGTATGTGTGTGTGTGTGTGTAGGAGGCTAAAGAAGCTCTGGAGGCGAAGGAGCACTACATGGAGGAGATGTCGGACACTGCGGACGCCATCGAGATGGCCACGCTGGACAAGGAGATGGCCGAGGAGAGAGCGGAGTCTCTGCAGCTGGAGGTGGACTCCATGAAGGAGAAGGTGGACGAGCTCACCATGGACCTGGAGATCCTCAAGCATGAGATCGAGGAGAAAGGTAAACCCTCACTTTTCTTATGAACACTTAGAAAGTGGACACAGATAATGAAGATGTTGGTCCTCAGGTTCAGATGGAGCTGCGTCCAGTTATCATGTCAAACAGCTGGAGGAGCAGAACAGCAGACTGAAAGAAGCTCTGGTCAGGTAACATTTTCACATTACTCAAGATTTATTCACGAGTGAACGAGGCCTTTTGTTTCTGTGTTCAGATTACAATGTTTCAGGAGTAAATGTTTGTTTTGTCTGATTAGAATAATCTGAGGTAAAGATATACTGCTTTAGTTTTTACACACTTCATGGTAAGTTAAATCCAGTGATATTGGTAAGGATCCTTGTATTGTTTTTCTGTGGGTACTTTAATCACAAGGGTTAATGAGGTGTTGTTTGTTCACTTCAGGATGAGAGATTTGTCTGCGTCAGAGAAGCAGGAACACGTGAAGTTGCAGAAGCAGATGGAGAAGAAGAACGTGGAGCTGGACTCTCTGAGGAGCCAGAAGGAGAAGCTGCAGGAGGAGATGTCAGCGGCAGAAAAGACCATTGACGAGCTGAAAGAACAGGTCAGTGTTTGCTGCAGCTTTTCAGGGACATAAATGAACCTGCAGGTCGACAGAATTCACCACCGCTGTGTTTCAGGTGGACGCAGCCTTGGGGGCAGAGGAGATGGTGGAGACGCTGACAGAGAGAAACCTCGACCTGGAGGAAAAAGTCAGGGAGATGAGAGAGATGGTGACAGATCTGGTGAGTGAGCGGAGTCCTGTCTGTCTGTGAAGAAATACAGAAAAACACCAAAATAAGCATCATTTTAAACACTGAACAGCTGATCGACTGGTTTCCTGTCGCAAAGCAATATGATTTCATCTATACTAAACAGCAGACTCAGTGTAGTAGTAAAGTCATAGTAAAGCATTCTTTTAAAACAACTACAACATAACAAGAGGCAGAGAGTATTATCTATGTTGGTCAAATAAGAAAAGAAAAATAGGATTAAGTTTAAAAAATATTGAGGTAATATTAATGCTAGATATACTCTTAAAGGTACATTTCTAAAAAGATCATTTACCGTGATGCAAAACCCTTCATACTCATCATCTCCTGTCTTATTATGGACCGTCCATCCGTCTGTTAATATCAATGTCATGTGATGTGTGCTCCTCCTGCAGGAGGCCATCAACGAGATGAACGACGAGCTGCAGGAAAACGCCAGAGAGACGGAGCTGGAGCTGAGGGAGATGTTGGATCTGAGTGCAGCCAAAGTCCGAGAGTCTGAGAGACGAGTGGAAGCCGCTCAGGAGACTGTGGCTGATTATCAGCAGACCATCAAGAAGTACCGGGAGCTCACCGCTCACCTACAGGTACACTCATTTATCAACTGAACAACAGTCATCCTCATATTTACTCACTCATTTATCAACTGAACAACGGTCATCCTCATATTTACTCACTCATTTATCAACTAAACAACAGTCATCCTCATATTTACTCACTCATTTATCAACTAAACAACAGTCATCCTCATATTTACTCACTCATTTATCAACTGAACAACAGTCATCCTCATATTTACTCACTCATTTATCAACTAAACAACAGTCATCCTCATATTTACTCACTCATTTATCAACTAAACAACAGTCATGCTCATATTTACTCACTCATTTATCAACTAAACAACGGTCATCCTCATATTTACTCACTCATTTATCAACTAAACAACAGTCATCCTCATATTTACTCACTCATTTATCAACTAAACAACAGTCATCCTCATATTTACTCACTCATTTATCAACTGAACAACGGTCATCCTCATATTTACTCACTCATTTATCAACTGAACAACAGTCATCCTCATATTTACTCACTCATTTATCAACTGAACAACGGTCATCCTCATATTTACTCACTCATTTATCAACTGAACAACGGTCATCCTCATATTTACTCACTCATTTATCAACTAAACAACAGTCATCCTCATATTTACTCACTCATTTATCAACTAAACAACAGTCATCCTCATATTTACTCACTCATTTATCAACTGAACAACAGTCATCCTCATATTTACTCACTCATTTATCAACTAAACAACAGTCATCCTCATATTTACTCACTCATTTATCAACTAAACAACGGTCATCCTCATATTTACTCACTCATTTATCAACTAAACAACAGTCATCCTCATATTTACTCACTCATTTATCAACTGAACAACAGTCATCCTCATATTTACTCACTCATTTATCAACTGAACAACAGTCATCCTCATATTTACTCACTCATTTATCAACTAAACAACAGTCATCCTCATATTTACTCACTCATTTATCAACTAAACAACAGTCATCCTCATATTTACTCACTCATTTATCAACTAAACAACAGTCATCCTCATATTTACTCACTCATTTATCAACTAAACAACAGTCATGCTCATATTTACTCACTCATTTATCAACTAAACAACAGTCATGCTCATATTTACTCACTCATTTATCAACTAAACAACAGTCATCCTCATATTTACTCACTCATTTATCAACTAAACAACAGTCATGCTCATATTTACTCACTCATTTATCAACTAAACAACAGTCATGCTCATATTTACTCACTCATTTATCAACTAAACAACAGTCATCCTCATATTTACTCACTCATTTATCAACTAAACAACAGTCATCCTCATATTTACTCACTCATTTATCAACTAAACAACAGTCATCCTCATATTTACTCACTCATTTATCAACTAAACAACGGTCATCCTCATATTTACTCACTCATTTATCAACTGAACAACGGTCATCCTCATATTTACTCACTCCTTTATCAACTAAACAACAGTCATCCTCATATTTACTCACTCATTTATCAACTAAACAACAGTCATGCTCATATTTACTCACTCATTTATCAACTAAACAACAGTCATCCTCATATTTACTCACTCATTTATCAACTGAACAACGGTCATCCTCATATTTACTCACTCATTTATCAACTAAACAACAGTCATCCTCATATTTACTCACTCATTTATCAACTAAACAACAGTCATCCTCATATTTACTCACTCATTTATCAACTGAACAACAGTCATCCTCATATTTACTCACTCATTTATCAACTGAACAACAGTCATGCTCATATTTACTCACTCATTTATCAACTAAACAACAGTCATCCTCATAGTATCTCACTCATTTATCAACTAAACAACAGTCATCCTCATATTTACTCACTCATTTATCAACTAAACAACAGTCATCCTCATATATACTCACTCATTTATCAACTGAACAACAGTCATGCTCATATTTACTCACTCATTTATCAACTGAACAACAGTCATCCTCATATTTACTCACTCATTTATCAACTAAACAACAGTCATCCTCATATTTACTCACTCATTTATCAACTGAACAACAGTCATGCTCATATTTACTCACTCATTTATCAACTGAACAACAGTCATCCTCATATTTACTCACTCATTTATCAACTAAACAACAGTCATCCTCATATTTACTCACTCATTTATCAACTAAACAACAGTCATCCTCATATTTACTCACTCATTTATCAACTGAACAACAGTCATGCTCATATTTACTCACTCATTTATCAACTAAACAACAGTCATCCTCATATTTACTCACTCATTTATCAACTGAACAACAGTCATGCTCATATTTACTCACTCATTTATCAACTGAACAACAGTCATCCTCATATTTACTCACTCATTTATCAACTAAACAACAGTCATCCTCATATTTACTCACTCATTTATCAACTAAACAACAGTCATCCTCATATTTACTCACTCATTTATCAACTGAACAACAGTCATGCTCATATTTACTCACTCATTTATCAACTAAACAACAGTCATCCTCATATTTACTCACTCATTTATCAACTAAACAACAGTCATCCTCATATTTACTCACTCATTTATCAACTGAACAACAGTCATCCTCATATTTACTCACTCATTTATCAACTGAACAACAGTCATCCTCATATTTACTCACTCATTTATCAACTAAACAACGGTCATCCTCATATTTACTCACTCATTTATCAACTGAACAACGGTCATCCTCATATTTACTCACTCATTTATCAACTGAACAACAGTCATCCTCATAGTATCTCACTCATTTATCAACTAAACAACGGTCATCCTCATATTTACTCACTCATTTATCAACTGAACAACAGTCATCCTCATATTTACTCACTCATTTATCAACTGAACAACAGTCATGCTCATATTTACTCACTGTTTTCTGTGCAGGAGGTGAACAGAGAACTGACGAGTCAGCGAGAAGCTTCAGCAGAGCTCCAGCAGCAGCAGCCGCCGGCTGAGATGTTTGATTTCAAAATAAAGTTTGCAGAGACCAAGGCCTACGCCAAGGTCAGTGACCCGGACCCAGAGAGTATTGTAGTACAGAGAGAAATACTGTAGTACAGAGAGAGAGAAATACTGTAGTACAGAGATAAATGCTGTAGTACAGAGATAATACTGCAGTACAGAGATAAATACTGTAGTACAGAGGAGATAAATATTGTAGTACAGAGATAATACTGCAGTACAGAGAGAAATACTGTAGTACAGAGAAGATAAATACTGTAGTACAGAGAGAGAAATACTGTAGTACAGAGACAGAAATACTGTAGTACAGAGGAGATACATACTGTAGTACAGAGATAAATACTGTTGTAAAGAGGAGATAAATACTGTAGTACAGAGATAATACTGCAGCACAGATACATACTGTAGTACAGAGGAGATAAATACTGCAGTACAGAGATAAATACTGCAGTACAGAGATAAATACTGCAGAACAGAGATACATACTGTAGTACAGAGGAGATAAATACTGCAGTACAGAGATAAATACTGCAGTACAGAGATAATACTGCAGTACAGAGATAAATGCTGTAGTACAGAGATAAATACTGTAGTACAGAGATAATACTGCAGTACAGAGATAATACTGCAGTACAGAGATAAATACTGTAGTACAGAGATAATACTGTAGTACAGAGATACATACTGTAGTACATAGGAGATAAATGCTGTAGTACAGAGATAAATACTGTAGTACAGAGATAAATACTGTAGTACAGAGATAATACTGCAGTACAGAGATAATAATGCAGTACAGAGATACATACTGTAGTACAGAGATAAATGCTGTAGTACAGACACTCCTTTTCCAGTGTGTGGGTTAGAGACACATGTTTATTCATCAGGATTGTTTGGCTGTCGCTGTTCTTTTTTATTTGTGTAGTAAACGTCAAGAGTGTGGCTCCTGATGCCTTAAGTACATTAAGTATAAAGGCACACTCTTTTTATTTTGAACAAATACAAACTTCTTTAGGAGCTCATTGACGGAAATGTATGTTACAAAGTGGACTTGAAAACTTTCCTCTTTTCTCCGTCCAGGCCATTGAGATGGAGCTGAGGAAGATGGAGGTGAATCAGGCCAACAGACACGTTTCTCTCCTGACCTCCTTTATGCCCGAGTCCTTCCTTCGTCATGGAGGAGATCACGACTGCATCCTGGTGCTGCTGCTCATCCCCAGACTCATCTGCAAGGTAAACTCCAGACGACAGAGACAGAGACAGAGTCTTCAAACCTAAAAGAATCTATAAAAGTTCTTTATGATGACATGACACAGTCCCAGTGATTTATCCAATATTTTTAATGCATTACAATTCATTTAGACTTCCGTCGATTATTTGATTTAAAGCTTGTTTTTTTTTAAAGTGTAATGTTTGTGTGTTCAGGCAGAGCTGATCAGCAAACAGGCGCAGGAGAAGTTTGACCTGAACGAGAACTGTGTGGAACGAACTGGACTGAAAGGAGCTGTCGGTGAACAGCTGAGCTTTGCTGCTGGTTTGGTTTACTCTCTGAGTCTGCTGCAGGCCACGCTGCATAAATACGAGCAGTAGGTTCCACCATCAACTCATCTGTCATTCATGTTTGTTTGTCAGAAAACATCTGTTTCCTAAACCTTGAAATGAGAACGTTCTCCAATGTTCTAACCAAAATGATTGAATTTTATTGGGTTACTTTTACATTAATCCATTATCAAAACATTCATGTAGTCATGTAATGGTTTTGTTTATGTAAAATTAGACTTTAGCTGAATAAATGTGTGGTCTAATTCATAATAGTAATTGATATGTGACTAAAAAGTTAGAAGTTAAAAGTTAGTACATTCCTGTTTTTTACACGCTTTACTTCATATGTTGAATCACTCACCGTGTGTGTGTGTGTCAGGGCTCTGGCTCAGTGCAGTGTGGACATCTATAAGAAGATAGGCTCTCTGTACCCGGAAATGAGCGTCCATGAACGATCACTGGATTTCCTCATCGATCTGCTGCACAGAGATCAGCTGGATGAGACAATCAATGTGGAGCCGCTCACCAAAGCCATTAAATACTATCAGGTACACACACACACACACCTTACATCCATTTTAACAACGTAAAGAAAGCTTTAGCTTTATCTCTTACCTTAATGTAATCACAATTCTCATCCAGTCAGTGTTTTGGCCAGAGGACATCATTGGTAATTATTAAAATCATGTTTAAAGTTTCTGTAACAGTTAATACACCAGTATATCCATAATTATATTTGTAATGCTAGAATATAATAATTATTGTTATCCATTCATTTTTATAGTCACTCTTTTACAAAAAAATTACAAAAATATTAAAGCACAATATTATTTCTTGTAGGGCTGCACGATAAATGACTAAAAAATCACTACACGTGATCTCATTTCGAAATGACAGCGATTCTTCCACATATTATTTCATAAGCTGCATCACAAATAAACAATTCTATTTTCCTCTCTGAGTTTCTCACCACAGCCTTGTCGCTGCCTTCTCTCTCAACATATGAAGCATGAAGTTCGTCTGTAGTTGAGTTTGCAAGCAGCAGCGCTGAGTGAGTGCTGCTCACAACATAGGAGAAATAAATACAAAATGGATGGTGATGAAAACCCAGGTGGTAGTGACGAGAATCACACAACCACCTGACCCGAGCGTGTGCCAAAAAAAGTTTTGCATTTGGCTTGCCACTCGCGATCGAGTGGCAAGAACAGAAGAAGCATAACACCAGTGGAAAAAGTGACACAACACATTACCACCTACATCAGTACGCTTCTCCCAGACGGTTAAACAATTCCATACGACCAGTACTACAATCCTGAAAACCTATGTCCAAAATGTTGTCTAAAATCACTCAAAAAAAGTCATGTTGTCAAAAAATCACTCAGGAAGTTTAGTCACAGTTTAGTATGTCGTCTAAAATGTGAAAAAAAAGTCAAAGGTAAGTATGTTGTCAAAAATGAGAAAAAAAGTCATAGGTAAGTATGTCGTCCAAAATGACACAAAAAACTCATAGTATTGTATGTCGTCCAAGATCTGTCAAAAAAGTCATAGTATAGTATGTTATCAAAAATGAGAAAAAAAAAGTCATAGGTAAGTATGTCGTCTAAAATGTGAAAAAAGTCATGGTATGTCGTCCAAAATCTGTCAAAAAAGTCATAGTATAGTCAGTCAGTCAGTCATCATCTACCGCTTCATCCTCAACCAGAGGATCGCGGGGGGTGCTGTGCCAATCTCAGCTACATCGGGCGATAGGTGGGGTACACCCTGGACAGTCCGCCAGTCCATCGCAGGGCCACACACAGATAGAGACAAACAACCATTCACTCTCACTCTCACTCCTATGGTCAATTTGGAGTGTCCAATTTACCAATCCCCACATTGCATGTTTTTGGACTGTGGGAGGAAGCCGGAGTACCCGGAGAAAACCCACGCACACACGGGGAGAACATGCAAACTCCATGCAGAAAGGCCCTTGTTCCAACCGGGGCTCGAACCCGGGTCTTCTTGCTGCAAGGCGAGAGTGCTAACCACTACACCACCGTGTGGCCCTCATAGTATATTATGTTAACAAAAATGAGAAAAAAAAAGTCATAGGTAAGTATGTCGTCAAAAATGTGGAAAAAAAAGTCATAGGTAAGTATGTCGTCAAAAATGTGAAAAAAAAGTCATAGGTAAGTATGTCATCAAAAATGAGAAAAATAAGTCATAGGTAAGTATTTCCTCCAAAAACGCTCAAAAAAGTCATAGTTTGTATGTCGTCCAAAATGACACAGAAACGTCATAGTTTGTATGTCGTCCAAAATGAGACAAAAATCAAATCAAATCAAATCACTTTTATTGTCATTAAGCTGTACATACAACAAGTAGTGCAACAAAAAGAGAGAGCGTTTCACAGGGATCTAAAAATTTAAATATTTAAATACACATTACCCCCCCCCGACACACGCACATTCACACTTCCCTAATACGTTTAGCAGCACTTGTCAGTGTAGAGATCAATGTAAATGATATATAGCAGCAGCCTGTTAAATTGCAGTACGGTTAAACATTGCAGTACAGTTAAAGTGCCAAGTGAAATGCTATGTAATTACAAAAAGAGAAAAGAAGAAAACAAGGCTGGAGAGAAATAAAGCAGAACAGATTAAGGTGCAATAGTGATTGTCGTCCAGATTCATATCAGCAATTCAGCATTCTGACAGCTTGTGGAATAAAGCTGTTGATCAGTCTGTTGGTTCTGCCTTTTATGCTCCGGAAGCGTTTGCCTGATGGCAGCAGTTCAAAGAGTTTGTTGAGAGAGTGTAAGAGGTCATTGACAATGGTCAGTGCCCTCTTCTTGCAGCGGGACTGGAATAGTTCTTGGATAGAGGGGAGGGAAACTCCGATGACCCTCTCCGCCCCCCTGATGATCCTCTGTAGGGCTTTTTTGTCTGACATACTGCAGCTGGAGTACGATGTGGAGATGCAGTATGTTAGGACGCTCTCAACTACACCTCTGTAGAAGGTCGTGAGCATGCTGGGTGGGAGAGAGGTTTGTTTCAGCTTCCTCAGGAAGTATAGTCTCTGCTGGGCCCGTTTAGTAATATAAGAGGTGTTCTTATTCCAGCTTAGGTCCTGCGAGATCTGAACTCCTAGGAACTTGATGAGTTCCTAGTCATAGTATAGCATGTCGTCCAAAATCGGTCAAAAAAGTCACAGTATAGTATGTCGTCCAAAATGAGACAAAAAAGTCATAGTATAGCATGTCGTCCAAAATGAGACAAAAAAGTCATAGTATAGTATGTCGTCCAAGATCTGTCAAAAAAGTCATTGTATAGTATGTCGTCCAAAATCACTCAAAAAAGTCATAGGGATATATGTCGTCCAAAATGAGACAAAAAAGTCATAGTATAGCATGTCGTCCAAAATGAGACAAAAAAGTCATAGTATAGCATGTCGTCCAAAATCACTCAAAAAAGTCATAGGGAAGTATGTCGTCCAAAATCGGTCAAAAAAGTCATAGTATAGTATGTCGTCCAAAATCGGTCAAAAACGTCATAGTATAGTTTTCTTCCAAAATCGGTCAAAAACGTCATAGTAAAGTATGTAGTCCAAAATGACACAAAAGTCATAGTATAGCATGTCGTCCAAAATCACTCAAAAAAGTCATAGTATAGAGTGTCGTCCAAAATCACTCAAAAAAGTCATAGTATAGCATGTCGTCCAAAATCAGTCAAACAAGTCATAGTATAGTATGTCGTCCAAAATGAGACAAAAAAGTCATAGTATAGTATGTCGTCCAAAATCACTCAAAAAAGTCATAGTATAGTTTGTCGTCCAAAATGACACAAAAAAGTCATAGTATAGTATGTCGTCCAAAATCGGTCAAAAAAGTCATAGTATAGCATGTCGTCCAAAATGAGACAAAAAAGTCATAGTATAGCATGTCGTCCAAAATCAGTCAAAAAGTCATGGTATAGTAAGTCATCCAAAATGACACAAAAAAGTCATAGTATTGTATGTCGTCCAAAATGAGACAAACAAGTCATAGTATAGTATGTCGTCCAAAATCAGTCAAAAAAGTCATGGTATAGTATGTCGTCCAAAATCGGTCAAAAAAGTCATAGTATAGTATGCCGTCCAAAATCGGTCAAAAAAGTCATAGTATAGTATGTCGTCCAAAAACACTCCAAAAAGTCATAGTATAGTATGTCGTCCAAAATCAGTCAAAAAAGTCATAGTATAGTATGTCGTCCAAAATCACTCAAAAAAGTCATATAATAGTATGTCGTCCAAAATCTGTCAAAAAAGTCATAGGGAAGTATGTCGTCTAGAATGAGACAAAAAAGTCATAGTATAGTACGTCGTCCAAAATCACTCAAAAAAGTCATAGTATAGTATGTCGTCCAAAATCAGTCAAAAAAGTCATAGGGAAGTATGTCGTCTAGAATGAGACAAAAAAGTCATAGTATAGTATGTCGTCCAAAATCACTCAAAAAAGTCATAGTATAGTATGTCGTCCAAAATCAGTCAAAAAAGTCATAGGGAAGTATGTCGTCTAAAATCGGTCAAAAAAGTCATAGTATAGTATGTCGTCCAAAATCGGTCAAAAACGTCATAGTATAGTTTTCTTCCAAAATCGGTCAAAAACGTCATAGTAAAGTATGTAGTCCAAAATGACACAAAAGTCATAGTATAGCATGTCGTCCAAAATCACTCAAAAAAGTCATAGTATAGTATGTCGTCCAAAATCAGTCAAACAAGTCATAGTATAGTATGTCGTCCAAAATGAGACAAAAAAGTCATAGTATAGCATGTCGTCCAAAATGAGACAAAAAAGTCATAGTATAGCATGTCGTCCAAAATCACTCAAAAAAGTCATAGGGAAGTATGTCGTCCAAAATCGGTCAAAAAAGTCATAGTATAGTATGTCGTCCAAAATCGGTCAAAAACGTCATAGTATAGTTTTCTTCCAAAATCGGTCAAAAACGTCATAGTAAAGTATGTAGTCCAAAATGACACAAAAGTCATAGTATAGCATGTCGTCCAAAATCACTCAAAAAAGTCATAGTATAGAGTGTCGTCCAAAATCACTCAAAAAAGTCATAGTATAGCATGTCGTCCAAAATCAGTCAAACAAGTCATAGTATAGTATGTCGTCCAAAATGAGACAAAAAAGTCATAGTATAGTATGTCGTCCAAAATCACTCAAAAAAGTCATAGTATAGTTTGTCGTCCAAAATGACACAAAAAAGTCATAGTATAGTATGTCGTCCAAAATCCGTCAAAAAAGTCATAGTATAGCATGTCGTCCAAAATGAGACAAAAAAGTCATAGTATAGTATGTCGTCCAAAATCGGTCAAAAAAGTCATAGTATAGCATGTCGTCCAAAATGAGACAAAAAAGTCATAGTATAGCATGTCGTCCAAAATCAGTCAAAAAGTCATGGTATAGTAAGTCATCCAAAATGACACAAAAAAGTCATAGTATTGTATGTCGTCCAAAATGAGACAAACAAGTCATAGTATAGTATGTCGTCCAAAATCAGTCAAAAAAGTCATGGTATAGTATGTCGTCAAAAATCAGTCAAAAAAGTCATAGTATAGTATGCCGTCCAAAATCGGTCAAAAAAGTCATAGTATAGTATGTCGTCCAAAAACACTCCAAAAAGTCATAGTATAGTATGTCGTCCAAAATCAGTCAAAAAAGTCATAGTATAGTATGTCGTCCAAAATCACTCAAAAAAGTCATAGTATAGTATGTCGTCCAAAATCTGTCAAAAAAGTCATAGGGAAGTATGTCGTCTAAAATGAGACAAAAAAGTCATAGTATAGTATGTCGTCCAAAATCTGTCAAAAAAGTCATAGGGAAGTATGTCGTCTAGAATGAGACAAAAAAGTCATAGTATAGTACGTCGTCCAAAATCACTCAAAAAAGTCATAGTATAGTATGTCGTCCAAAATCAGTCAAAAAAGTCATAGGGAAGTATGTCGTCTAGAATGAGACAAAAAAGTCATAGTATAGTATGTCGTCCAAAATCACTCAAAAAAGTCATAGTATAGTATGTCGTCCAAAATCAGTCAAAAAAGTCATAGGGAAGTATGTCGTCTAAAATCGGTCAAAAAAGTCATAGTATAGTATGTCGTCCAAAATCGGTCAAAAACGTCATAGTATAGTTTTCTTCCAAAATCGGTCAAAAACGTCATAGTAAAGTATGTAGTCCAAAATGACACAAAAGTCATAGTATAGCATGTCGTCCAAAATCACTCAAAAAAGTCATAGTATAGTATGTCGTCCAAAATCACTCAAAAAAGTCATAGTATAGCATGTCGTCCAAAATCAGTCAAACAAGTCATAGTATAGTATGTCGTCCAAAATGAGACAAAAAAGTCATAGTATAGTATGTCGTCCAAAATCACTCAAAAAAGTCATAGTATAGTTTGTCGTCCAAAATTGGTCAAAAAAGTCATAGTATAGTATGTCGTCCAAAATGACACAAAAAAGTCATAGTATAGTATGTCGTCCAAAATCGGTCAAAAAAGTCATAGTATAGCATGTCGTCCAAAATGAGACAAAAAAGTCATAGTATAGCATGTCGTCCAAAATTAGACAAAAAAGTCATAGTATAGCATGTCGTCCAAAAACGCTCAAAAAAGTCATAGTATAGCATGTCGTCCAAAAACGCTCAAAAAAGTCATAGTATAGCATGTCGTCCAAAAACACTCCAAAAAGTCATAGTATAGTATGTCGTCCAAAATCAGTCAAAAAAGTCATAGTATAGTATGTCGTCCAAAATCACTCAAAAAAGTCATAGTATAGTATGTCGTCCAAAATCTGTCAAAAAAGTCATAGGGAAGTATGTCGTCTAAAATGAGACAAAAAAGTCATAGTATAGTATGTCGTCCAAAATCTGTCAAAAAAGTCATAGGGAAGTATGTCGTCTAGAATGAGACAAAAAAGTCATAGTATAGTACGTCGTCCAAAATCACTCAAAAAAGTCATAGTATAGTATGTCGTCCAAAATCAGTCAAAAAAGTCATAGGGAAGTATGTCGTCTAGAATGAGACAAAAAAGTCATAGTATAGTATGTCGTCCAAAATCACTCAAAAAAGTCATAGTATAGTATGTCGTCCAAAATCAGTCAAAAAAGTCATAGGGAAGTATGTCGTCTAAAATCGGTCAAAAAAGTCATAGTATAGTATGTCGTCCAAAATCGGTCAAAAACGTCATAGTATAGTTTTCTTCCAAAATCGGTCAAAAACGTCATAGTAAAGTATGTAGTCCAAAATGACACAAAAGTCATAGTATAGCATGTCGTCCAAAATCACTCAAAAAAGTCATAGTATAGTATGTCGTCCAAAATCACTCAAAAAAGTCATAGTATAGCATGTCGTCCAAAATCAGTCAAACAAGTCATAGTATAGTATGTCGTCCAAAATGAGACAAAAAAGTCATAGTATAGTATGTCGTCCAAAATCACTCAAAAAAGTCATAGTATAGTTTGTCGTCCAAAATTGGTCAAAAAAGTCATAGTATAGTATGTCGTCCAAAATGACACAAAAAAGTCATAGTATAGTATGTCGTCCAAAATCGGTCAAAAAAGTCATAGTATAGCATGTCGTCCAAAATGAGACAAAAAAGTCATAGTATAGCATGTCGTCCAAAATTAGACAAAAAAGTCATAGTATAGCATGTCGTCCAAAAACGCTCAAAAAAGTCATAGTATAGCATGTCGTCCAAAAACGCTCAAAAAAGTCATAGTATAGCATGTCGTCCAAAATGAGACAAAAAAGTCATAGTATAGTATGTCGTCCAAAATCGGTCAAAAAAGTCATAGTATAGCATGTCGTCCAAAATGAGACAAAAAAGTCATAGTATAGCATGTCGTCCAAAATGAGACAAAAAAGTCATAGTATAGCATGTCGTCCAAAATGACACAAAAAATTCATAGTACAGTGTGTCGTCCAAGATCTGTCAAAAAAGTCATTGTATAGCATGTCGTCCAAAATGAGACAAAAAAGTCATAGTATAGCATGTCGTCCAAAATGACACAAAAAAGTCATCGTACAGTGTGTCGTCCAAAATCTGACAAAAAAGTCATAGTATAGTATGTCGTCCAAAATCGGTCAAAAACGTCATAGTATAGTTTTCTTCCAAAATCGGTCAAAAACGTCATAGTAAAGTATGTCGTCCAAAATGACACAAAAGTCATAGTATAGCATGTCGTCCAAAAATGCTCAAAAAAGTCATAGTATAGTATGTCGTCCAAAATCAGTCAAAAAAGTCATGGTGTATATAGTATGTCGTCCAAAATCAGTCAAAAAAGTCATAGTATAGTATGTCGTCCAAAATGAGACAAAAAAGTCATAGTATAGTATGTCGTCCAAAATCTGTCAAAAACGTCATAGTATAGCATGTCGTCCAAAATGAGACAAAAAAGTCATAGTTAAGTATGTCGTCCAAAATGAGACAAAAAAGTCATAGTATAGTTTGTCGTCCAAAAACGGTCAAAAAAGTCATAGTATAGTATGTCGTCCAAAATCACTCAAAAAAGTCATAGTATAGTATGTCGTCCAAAATCACTCAAAAAAGTCATAGTATAGTTTGTCGTCCAAAAACGCTCAAAAAAGTCATAGTATAGCATGTCGTCCAAAATGAGACAAAAAAGTCATAGTATAGTATGTCGTCCAAAATCTGTCAAAAAAGTCATAGTATAGTATGTTGTCCAAAATGACACAAAAAAGTAATAGTACAGTTTGTCGTCCAAGATCTGTCAAAAAAGTCATTGTATAGTATGTCGTCCAAAATCACTCAAAAAAGTCATAGTATAGTTTGTCGTCCAAAATCGGTCAAAAAAGTCATAGTATAGCATGTCGTCCAAAATGAGACAATGAGGTCATAGTATAGCATGTCGTCCAAAATGACACAAAAAAGTCATAGTACAGTGTGTCGTCCAAGATCTGTCAAAAAAGTCATTGTATAGCATGTCGTCCAAAATGAGACAAAAAAGTCATAGTATAGCATGTCGTCCAAAATCTGACAAAAAAGTCATAGTATAGTATGTCGTCCAAAATCGGTCAAAAACGTCATAGTATAGTTTTCTTCCAAAATCGGTCAAAAACGTCATAGTAAAGTATGTCGTCCAAAATGACACAAAAGTCATAGTATAGCATGTCGTCCAAAAATGCTCAAAAAAGTCATAGTATAGTATGTCGTCCAAAATCAGTCAAAAAAGTCATGGTGTATATAGTATGTCGTCCAAAATCAGTCAAAAAAGTCATAGTATAGTATGTCGTCCAAAATGAGACAAAAAAGTCATAGTATAGTATGTCGTCCAAAATCTGTCAAAAACGTCATAGTATAGCATGTCGTCCAAAAAAAGACAAAAAAGTCATAGTAAAGTATGTCGTCCAAAATGAGACAAAAAAGTCATAGTATAGTTTGTCGTCCAAAATCGGTCAAAAAAGTCATAGTATAGTATGTCGTCCAAAATCACTCAAAAAAGTCATAGTATAGTATGTCGTCCAAAATCACTCAAAAAAGTCATAGTATAGTTTGTCGTCCAAAATCGGTCAAAAAAGTCATAGTATAGTATGTCGTCCAAAATCAGTCAAAAAAGTCATAGTATAGTATGTCGTCCAAAATCTGTCAAAAAAGTCATAGGGAAGTATGTCGTCTAAAATGAGACAAAAAAGTCATAGTATAGTATGTCGTCCAAAATCACTCAAAAAAGTCATAGTATAGCATGTCGTCCAAAATGAGAAAAAAAAAGTCATATTATAGTATGTCGTCCAAAATGACACAAAAAAGTCATAGTACAGTGTGTCGTCCAAAATCAGTCAAAAAAGTCATAGTATAGTATGTTGCCAAAATCAGTCAAAAAAGTCATAGTATAGTATGTCGTCCAAAATCTGTCAAAAAAGTCATGAAGAAGTATGTCGTCTAAAATGAGACAAAAAAGTCATAGGGAAGTATGTCGTCTAAAATGAGACAAAAAAGTCATAGTATAGTATGTCGTCCAAAATCACTCAAAAAGTCATAGTATAGTATGTCGTCCAAAATCACTCAAAAAGTCATAGTATAGTATGTCGTCCAAAATCGGTCAAAAAGTCATGGTATAGTATGTCGTCCAAAATGACACAAAAAAGTCATAGTATAGTATGTCGTCCAAAATCAGTCAAAAAAGTCATGGTATAGTATGTCGTCCAAAATCACTCAAAAAAGTCATGGTATAGTATGTCGTCCAAAATCAGTCAAAAAGTCATGGTATAGTATGTCGTCCAAAATGAGACAAAAAAGTCATATTATAGTATTTCGTCCAAAATCACTCAAAAAAGTCATGGTATAGTATGTTGTCCAAAATCTGTCAAAAAAGTCATGGTATAGTATGTCGTCCAAAATCTGTCAAAAAAGTCATAGGTAAGTATGTCGTCTAAAATGAGACAAAAAAGTCATAGTATAGTATGTCGTCCAAAATGAGACAAAAAAGTCATATTATAGTATGTCGTCCAAAATGACACAAAAAAGTCATAGTACAGCATGTCGTCCAAAATCAGTCAAAAAAGTCATGGTATAGTATGTCGTCCAAAATCACTCAAAAAAGTCATAGGTAAGTATGTCGTCTAAAATGAGACAAAAAAGTCATAGTATAGTATGTCGTCCAAAATCACTCAAAAAAGTCATAGTAAAGCATGTTGTCCAAAATGAGACAAAAAAGTCATATTATAGTATGTCGTCCAAAATGACACAAAAAAGTCATAGTACAGTGTGTCGTCCAAAATCAGTCAAAAAAGTCATGGTATAGTATGTCGTCCAAAATCAGTCAAAAAAGTCATAGTATAGTAAGTCGTCCAAAATCAGTCAAAAAGTCATGGTATAGTATGTCGTCCAAAATCAGTCAAAAAGTCATGGTATAGTATGTCGTCCAAAATCAGTCAAAAAAGTCATAGTATAGTATGTCGTCCAAAATCGGTCAAAAACGTCATAGTATAGTATGCCGTCCAAAATCGGTCAAAAAAGTCATAGGTAAGTATGTCGTCCAAAAACACTCCAAAAAGTCACAGTATAGTATGTCGTCCAAAATCAGTCAAAAAGTCATGGTATAGTAAGTTGTCCAAAATCAGTCAAAAAAGTCATAGTACAGTATGTCGTCCAAAATCAGTCAAAAAAGTCATGGTATAGTATGTCGTCCAAAATCTGTCAAAAAAGTCATGGTATAGTATGTCGTCCAAAATCTGTCAAAAAAGTTATGGTATAGTATGTCGTCCAAAATCTGTCAAAAAAGTCATAGGTAAGTATGTCGTCTAAAATGAGACAAAAAAGTCATAGTATAGTATGTCGTCCAAAATCACTCAAAAAAGTCATAGTAAAGCATGTTGTCCAAAATGAGACAAAAAAGTCATATTATAGTATGTCGTCCAAAATGACACAAAAAAGTCATAGTACAGTATGTCGTCCAAAATCAGTCAAAAAAGTCATGGTATAGTATGTCGTCCAAAATCAGTCAAAAAAGTCATAGGGAAGTATGTCGTCCAAAAACACTCCAAAAAGTCACAGTATAGTATGTCGTCCAAAATCAGTCAAAAAGTCATGGTATAGTAAGTTGTCCAAAATCAGTCAAAAAAGTCATAGTACAGTATGTCGTCCAAAATCACTCAAAAAAGTCATGGTATAGTATGTTGTCCAAAATCTGTCAAAAAAGTCATGGTATAGTATGTCGTCCAAAATCTGTCAAAAAAGTCATAGGTAAGTATGTCGTCTAAAATGAGACAAAAAAGTCATAGTATAGTATGTCGTCCAAAATGAGACAAAAAAGTCATATTATAGTATGTCGTCCAAAATGACACAAAAAAGTCATAGTACAGCATGTCGTCCAAAATCAGTCAAAAAAGTCATGGTATAGTATGTCGTCCAAAATCACTCAAAAAAGTCATGGTATAGTATGTCGTCCAAAATCAGTCAAAAAGTCATGGTATAGTATGTCGTCCAAAATGAGACAAAAAAGTCATATTATAGTATTTCGTCCAAAATCACTCAAAAAAGTCATGGTATAGTATGTTGTCCAAAATCTGTCAAAAAAGTCATGGTATAGTATGTCGTCCAAAATCTGTCAAAAAAGTCATAGGTAAGTATGTCGTCTAAAATGAGACAAAAAAGTCATAGTATAGTATGTCGTCCAAAATCACTCAAAAAAGTCATAGTAAAGCATGTTGTCCAAAATGAGACAAAAAAGTCATATTATAGTATGTCGTCCAAAATGACACAAAAAAGTCATAGTACAGTGTGTCGTCCAAAATCAGTCAAAAAAGTCATGGTATAGTATGTCGTCCAAAATCAGTCAAAAAAGTCATAGTATAGTAAGTCGTCCAAAATCAGTCAAAAAGTCATGGTATAGTATGTCGTCCAAAATCAGTCAAAAAGTCATGGTATAGTATGTCGTCCAAAATCAGTCAAAAAAGTCATAGTATAGTATGTCGTCCAAAATCGGTCAAAAACGTCATAGTATAGTATGCCGTCCAAAATCGGTCAAAAAAGTCATAGGTAAGTATGTCGTCCAAAAACACTCCAAAAAGTCACAGTATAGTATGTCGTCCAAAATCAGTCAAAAAGTCATGGTATAGTAAGTTGTCCAAAATCAGTCAAAAAAGTCATAGTACAGTATGTCGTCCAAAATCAGTCAAAAAAGTCATGGTATAGTATGTCGTCCAAAATCTGTCAAAAAAGTCATGGTATAGTATGTCGTCCAAAATCTGTCAAAAAAGTTATGGTATAGTATGTCGTCCAAAATCTGTCAAAAAAGTCATAGGTAAGTATGTCGTCTAAAATGAGACAAAAAAGTCATAGTATAGTATGTCGTCCAAAATCACTCAAAAAAGTCATAGTAAAGCATGTTGTCCAAAATGAGACAAAAAAGTCATATTATAGTATGTCGTCCAAAATGACACAAAAAAGTCATAGTACAGTATGTCGTCCAAAATCAGTCAAAAAAGTCATGGTATAGTATGTCGTCCAAAATCAGTCAAAAAAGTCATGGTATAGTATGTCGTCCAAAATCTGTCAAAAAAGTTATGGTATAGTATGTCGTCCAAAATCTGTCAAAAAAGTCATAGGTAAGTATGTCGTCTAAAATGAGACAAAAAAGTCATAGTATAGTATGTCGTCCAAAATCACTCAAAAAAGTCATAGTAAAGCATGTTGTCCAAAATGAGACAAAAAAGTCATATTATAGTATGTCGTCCAAAATGACACAAAAAAGTCATAGTACAGTATGTCGTCCAAAATCAGTCAAAAAAGTCATGGTATAGTATGTCGTCCAAAATCAGTCAAAAAAGTCATAGGGAAGTATGTCGTCCAAAAACACTCCAAAAAGTCACAGTATAGTATGTCGTCCAAAATCAGTCAAAAAGTCATGGTATAGTAAGTTGTCCAAAATCAGTCAAAAAAGTCATAGTACAGTATGTCGTCCAAAATCAGTCAAAAAAGTCATGGTATAGTATGTCGTCCAAAATCTGTCAAAAAAGTCATGGTATAGTATGTCGTCCAAAATCAGTCAAAAAAAAATCACAGTAAAAAGTTTGACATTATAGTAAGATTGAAACTTTCATGGATGGGTTTTGTCATTTTTCCAGCACCTGTACAGTATTCACCTGACGGAGCAGAACGAGGACTGCACTATGCAGCTGGCTGATCACATCAGAGTGAGTATCAATAATCAGAGTGGACAGTAGAAACAATTACAATCACAGAGTAAAGGATGTAAATTCTGCTTCTTTTTAAACTCAAGTTGATGTAGCTTTTTTGTCATGGACACAGTGAACGTCTCTTGTACATTCTCAGTTTACCCAGAGTGCCTTGGACTGCATGGCCGTGGAGGTCGGGCGTTTGCGCTCGTTCCTGCACGCTGGTCAGGAGAAGGCCGACCTCGCCGTGCTGCTCAAAGACCTGGAGACGTCCTGCAGCGACATCAGACAGTTCTGTAAGAAGATCCGCAGGAGGATGCCGGGGACTGACGCACCCGGCATCCCAGCGGCACTCAACTTTGGCCAACAGGTAACCCACTAACCACTTAACCTTAACTTACCCTAACTTAGCCGCTGGGTTGTTTGAATCATCACACGCGTAGTGTTGGGGTTAACCCCACACTACACATGTGTTTGTGATAGGGTTATTAACCTCGCACTACACATGTGTTTGTGATAGGGTTATTAACCTCGCACTACACAAAAGACAATGTTGTTTGTAATCTGTGGTTTTCCTTCAAACAAAAATGTCATTATAGTGAAGTATATAAAAAATACTTTGTGTTTTATTGTTAGAAACTGGAAATTTCAACAGTTAAAAAGAAGAAAATTCATATTTTTGTACTATCAGTGACTTAATGTTGCAAAAAGAAAAGAAAATGCGCAATATTAATTGCGTTTTAAACGTTTCTGAATTTGAGATGCTGATGATGATGATGTGCAGGTGTCGGACACGCTGTCAGACTGCAGGAAACACCTGACCTGGGTGGTCGCCGTGCTGCAGGAAGTGGCTGCAGCAGGAGCTCAGATGATGTCGCCTCTCGCTGAACAGGACGGACTGACGGCCGTCAAACTGGAGGACGTGGCGTTCAAGGCCGGAGAACAGGCGCGTACATCACAGATTAGATTATTGATCCCACACTGGGTTACAACAGCAGGATTACGATCAAATATAAACACACAAATGTTCAGTAACAAAACTAGAATAATAATAATTATATTATTACATTATTATCCATGTATTTGTCATTTCAGATTTATGGATCTCAGGGCGCTAACCCCTACGAGTATCTGCGGCAGTCCTGTAGCATCGTCATAGCAACCATGAACAAGATGGCCACCGCCATGCAGGAGGGAGAGTACGACTCTGAGAGGCCTCAGAGCAAGGTAACTATTTATGTCTTTTCAGGATTAAGACCTGGTTTCAGGATCTAGGGACTGAGGTGACACCGGTGTGTGTTCTCAGTCCATCAGATCGCTCACGTTTCTCTCTCTGTCGTCTCCCAGAATCCTCCACCAGTGGACGTGCGAGCAGCCGCTCTGCGAGCAGAGATCACAGACGCCGAGGGTCTGGGCCTGAAGCTGGAGGACAGAGAGACGGTCATCAAAGAGCTGAAGAAGTCGCTGAAGATCAAGGTGAACACACACACACGTTCACACACGTTTCACAAAGCAGGTTTAGTGAAAACTCTCCTCCTGCTGAGCCTGAAGCAGCTGACACTCGTCTCATGTCGTCATTCACACAGTCGATATCAGAGCATTCACCTGCAGAATTAATGAAATGTATGTCTTGCAAAACATGGAAATCCCAATCACGTGTTATTTCCAGTGTGCAAACTATACCGACTACTAACTTGAGGCGTATTTCCACCGGCTCTACTCGCCTCGGCACAGCACAGGTTCATACTCAACCCAACACATCCATGATTACAAGTCTGTACACAAAGATTGTGTTAGTGTGTGTTACTGTAGACATCATGTGAAACGTTCCTGTCATAGATCACTGATCATGATGTTGTGAATATTTCTGACGCAGCTGGAAACACTTTAACTTCACTGTAGTTTAAAAGTGACTTTTTGGATCTCGCTGCAGACGAAATCTTAATGTTTGACAGTGTTTATATTTACATGCGGAAATATAGTGTTGAGCAAAATGGTTTAATGTAAAATAGAGTCAAAAAAAGTGAGTCACTTGGACTTTATATTTATAGGTCCATAAGTAAACTATGTGTAGCCGGGTGGTAAATAAACCCAGAAGTTCTTGTACACTGTAATGTTACATTTTCATGTGTTCTTTGTTTATTGTGTTCTCTTTCTCCATTTAATCTTTTTGTAAAACACAGAAATGCACACAGACACTTTTTGGTCACAGGGTGGCAGCAATGAGCTCAGTTAGGGTTTTGCCGCGAAGTGCATTCTGGGTTGTTGTGGTTTTTTTCCCTCTGTGAATGCGTGCTGGAGATCTTAAAAGTGGGTAACGGACACTTGCTTGATTCGAACGGTAAATTAAGTACACACATGGTGGAGCATATTATTCACTGGAACTTAACAGCCAGTGAAGCGACCGAACATAGTATTTAATGGAAATATGTTTCAGGATGTGAACACACTACAGTATGCGTCAACCACGATTAGCAGCTAACTTCGGTGCTGAGTGAAGAAAGCTCAAACACGTGGTGAAGACGAGTGGTGAAGTGTAAGTGTCTGTGTACATGCCAAATTGTGTTTGTTAAATTGTTATCTTACTGACCTTGTATTTTGTTGTTCTATGTGATTAGTGCCTCGGCCACTGCCGTACTTTGGGACATTTTTGTATGTTATATTTTATTTCTTTTTAAATATAAAATCTGTGAACAGCCCGCCGATTTTTGGGTGATTGATTTGGACGACTGTCCCATTGCATTAAGTAAAGCTATAAAACCCCAGTTTTTGTGTCCTGTGTGTGTAAATCAAATTCCCACGGGCAACACAATTTGGTACCAGGAGTGGGGTTGTAGCCAAAACATTTTTTTTTTTGCAATTGGCAGTTGTAGCTTAGTTTTTTTATTTTATTTGAGAAAGTACGGCAGTGGTGAGGATTGCAGGAGAAGCCTGTGGGTGGACATGTCGGAGAGGCCAGCCTGTAGTGGAAGTGGTGACCAGTGAGAGACGAATTGAGGGACTCCAAGTGGTGCAACTGTTTCCTGATCAACACGGCTCATCCAGATCTGCGCTGAGGATCTCACTGCGACGTCAGCTCTGCTCAGCACTTCATCCAGCTGCTAAGAGCAGGACTCAGCAGTGTCCCACGTTTAAGACTGTTTTCACTGTATCCTTGATTTTGGTGTTGGACTTAAAATTCACTTCAGACTGGACTGAGTAAAAGCTAATGTTTCATCATGTCTAGTGATTCTGAAGATGAGGTTGTTTCGCTTCATGGGGATGACCGGTTCAGCCAGGCATCAGAGGAGGCAGAGGGTACAAGCACAGATGCTACAACAGAAATGCAGATTCGCATGCGAGAGCTCACTAAATTGCGAGATGAGATGGTCAAGTTAAATGACGAGATGGAGGCTCAGAGGGCAAATGATAACAGTGCACCCACCCGTTCATACATCTATGTTCCAAGAGAACGCCAGGTTCAAGCATTTAGTGGGGAGGGTGGTACGGAGGGGAGGTCTGTGGAAGAGTTTATTGAAGAGGTTGAAAGGGTTTTAAGATCCAGAGAGCATACAACAGAGGGGCAGTGTGACTACATACTATCTCTGTTGCGTGGTCCTGCATTGGAGGAGGTTCGACTATGCATGGGGGGTCAGTCAGTGGGGCCCAGTGATTTATACTCCTATTTAAGGAATGCATTTGGGGAAAAACGCAGCATTACACAGCTTTTGCAGACCTTTTACAACCGTAAACAAGCAGAGGGAGAAGACCTCCGAGACTACTCCCATGCACTATCCCAGATCTTGAGCTCTGCAGTGAAGCAGTCAGCAAATGTGATACCTAATGAGAAATTTGTTCTGCGGGATCAGTTCGTAGAAGGTTTAAGAGATTCAGCTCTCCGACGTGAACTCAGAAAGATAGTCAGGGACCAACCAGACTGTAGCCTTTTGGATGTGAGGCGCGAAGCTCTCCTGTGGGAAATGGAGGAAAGCAGGCCCCATCGTCCCAGAGTTGTTAAGAGCAGCCAGGTTAAGTCGGAAGTTTCAGAATTTTCAGAATCCCAGTTCTCTGCTACTGAGACAAACACTGGCCAATCTACTGCGTTAGGTGATGTTCAAAGAGCAGTAGCTCAACAGGGAAAACAGTTAGTAGAGTTAGGCAAAACACTTGCTGACCTAGCAAGTGCTGTAACTGAGCTGAGTAGACGTACCACTGAAATGGCTTTCCAAGAGCCCAAGCCACGAGCTAGACCACAACCACGCGTGCAACCACGGTTCACACCAGACGGTCAGCCTATCTGTTTCAAGTGTAGAGGCGTGGGCCACATTGCGAAAAAGTGCCTGCAGGCCAAAAGAGGCCACGATGAAACAACACCTGGTCCTTACGTAGTGCAGGAAAACTTTCACCCTCGGTTGCCATGAGCCAGGCGATTCGAGGGGGATCTACTGGCTCACCAGTAGTAACACTAGACAGAAGTAGGATCTTAGAGCGTGCAGTCGGGGAATGCAAAACTGTTGAACTGAAACTTCAGGGAGTCTCAGTATCATGTCTACTTGACACTGGTAGCCAGGTCAGCACAATTTCTGAGGGGTTTTTCAGGGAACACTTGTCAGATAAAAGTGAAGACATTCATCCTGCATTTGAGTGGTTAAAGATCACTGCAGCAAATGGATTAGACATACCTTATATGGGCTATGTAGAACTTGAGGTCGAGGTGATGGGTCTGACTATTCCAGAGCGAGGCTTCCTGATAGTTAAGGATTCTGCACACTCTTCCTCTGTTCCAGGACTCATAGGGATGAATGTTGTCAAAAAATGTCGAGAGCTGGTACACACTGGGTTTGACACCACCCTACAGAATAAACTTGACTCGAACTGGAGAGAGGCTTTCAATAATCTTCATGCAGTAACTGTAACAGACAGACTCTCCTTTGCAAGAGTGGCGAGTAGGGAGATGGTCCATGTTCCTGCTTTATCTGCCACCACAGTCATGGCAAGGGGACTTAGGACTGTGAGTGTACATGGCCCTTTAATGTTGTTGGAGCCTGGGAGTGCACCCTTGCCTGGAGGTTTGGTTGTTGTGCCTACCCTAGTCTCATCTGAGAGTCATATGTTTCCCGTACAAGTCATGAACATGTCTGATGAAGATATCTGGCTAAAGCCAAGGATCAGGCTAGGGGTTTTGACTCATGTAGAAAGTGTGAAAAGTGATGAACTTTGTGAGATACAGTTCCACAGAATCTCAGCAGATACTGAACAAGTTAGTATAGACGAACATCCCAAAACACCCACAGATGTACAGTCCATCCTCGACCAACTTGATTTAAGTGGTAGCCCAGAAGAGCGGGCACAACTGGCTTTGCTGCTGGAGAAATATTATTTTGTGTTCGCAACGGAGGATGCAGATCTAGGCCACACTGACAAAGTGAAACATGAGATCAATCTCACAGACGACATACCTGTGACACAGCCATACAGACGAATCCCACCCACACAGTACAGTGAAGTCAGGGAACACATAGGCAAGCTGTTAAGAAAAGGAGTTATCAGAGAAAGCTCAAGTGCCTATGCTTCACCGATAGTACTTGTGAGGAAGGTAGATGGTAGTCTAAGACTGTGTGTCGACTACAGAAAGCTTAACTCCAAGACGAGACGTGATGCATTCCCGCTACCGAGGATTGATGAGAGTTTTGATGCATTGAGGGGGGCGAAATTCTTCTCAACTATAGATTTAGCGAGCGGGTATCATCAGGTGGCCATGCATGAGAGAGACATGAGTAAGACAGCTTTCACTACACCGTTTGGCCTATATGAATATGTGAGAATGCCTTTCGGTGTTTGTAATGGGCCAGCGACATTTCAAAGACTCATGCAAGTCACTATGAGTGATCTAATTTTTCAGATACTCCTGGTCTACCTAGATGATATCTTGGTTTTTTCAGAGACATTTGAGCAACATTTGGAGAGACTGGAAACTGTGCTGAAAAGACTGGCAGAGACAGGCCTTAAGGTGAAGTTGCAAAAGTGTGCTTTCCTACAGCAGTCAGTAAAGTTTCTGGGTCACCAGGTGTCAGCGGAAGGTGTGGGGACTGATCCGTCCAAGGTCTCCGCTGTTAACAACTGGAAGGTCCCAACCACTGTGAAAGAGTTGCGGTCTTTTTTAGGTTTCTGTAGTTATTATAGGAGATTCATTCAAGGTTTTTCACAAATTGCTGGACCATTACACGACTTAGTCAACAAATGTTCAGGTGAAAAGAAAACAAAAAAAGCGGGTAACCAGTTTGGTGCTATGTGGACACATGAGTGTGAGTCATCTTTTGAACAGTTAAAAGGAAAACTTACCTCTGCTCCCATTTTGGGTTTTGCTGATTTCACACAGCCCTTCGTAGTTGAGACAGACGCCAGTCAGCACGGATTAGGTGCTGTATTGTATCAGCAGCAGGGTAACGCCAAACGCGTCATAGCCTACGCAAGTCGCCGGTTACGTCAGGCTGAGAAAAACGACAGGAATTACAGTAGCATGAAGTTGGAATTGCTCGCTTTGAAATGGGCAATTGCTGAGAAGTTTAGAGGTTACTTGCTGGGTGCAAAATTTGTTGTCCTGACTGATAACAATCCACTCTGCCACCTCAAAACAGCCAAGTTAGGTGCTATCGAACAGAGGTGGGTAGCTCAACTGTCTGTTTTTGATTTTGAAGTGAAGTACCGTCCTGGTAGTAGCAATGCTGCCGCAGATGCCCTCTCTAGGCAGGAGTTTGCAGGGGAGCCTGAAACTGATCCTGATTCAGATTTTGATGGTTGCATTGCCGTGTGTAACCTGATTGAGAGAGGGACCGTTCTGGATTCTGACCTTGTCACCAAAAGTCTTGAGTGTTATAAGGTGAGACAGATCCGTGCTATGGAGTCAAGTTCAGGTGAGGTAAGCATGAGACAAGGCAACACACCCACACTTCCAGGTTTTACCAAAGAGGAGCTGATAGGTTTTCAGGCTAGTGACTCCACCCTGAAAGAATTCAGGACATTTTGGGATCAAGGGAGGAAGCCTAGTGCTAGGGAGCGAGCAGCTCTATCTAGCTCTGTGAAAAGACTGTTGAAACAGTGGAGTCGTGTACAGGAAAAGGAAAAGTTGCTGTACAGAGTTGTTAAAGATCCACGTCATGGTGAAGTGTGGCAGTTACTCGTACCTGCTTGTCTAAGAGACCAAGTCTTAGGGAGTGTACACAACCACATGGGACATCAGGGCATAGAACGTACTGTGAACCTGCTCAGAGGGAGATGTTTCTGGGTTGGGCTTTATGAAGATGTTGAGAGTTGGGTTAAAAACTGTGAGCGGTGCATTTTGACAAAGATGCCTCAGCCAAAAATCCAGGCTCCTGTTAAAGCATTTCTAGCCTCCCGACCCCTGGAAGTGGTGGCTATTGATTTTACAGTGCTAGAACCAGCTTCAGATGGCCGGGAGAATGTCCTTGTTGTGACTGATGTTTTTACCAAGTTCACACAGGCATATCCTACCAAGGACCAAAAAGCAGTTACAACAGCTAAAGTTCTGCTTAGAGAGTGGTTCATGAAGTATGGTGTCCCAGAGAGGTTGCATTCGGACCAGGGCAGGAATTTTGAGAGTGAAGTGATTGCAGAGCTGTGCAAACTCTATGGAGTCAAAAAGACACGGACAACTCCATACAGGCCACAAGGAAATGCTCAGTGTGAAAGATACAACCGCACCCTCCATGACTTGTTGAGGACACTCCCTCCAGAGAAGAAAAGGCATTGGCCAGAGCATCTTCCTGAATTGGTGTATGCCTATAATGTTACCCCTCATTCAACCACAGGGTACTCGCCTTATTTTCTGCTTTTTGGTGTACAGCCATATCTTCCAGTCGATGCATTGCTAGGGCATGAGTGTATGTCAGATCGTAAACAGGACTGGTTGTCTGTTCATCAGGAGAGACTCCGACAGGCACATGAGAGAGCTAGAGAGTACTCAGAGCAGAAGGCAGCTGAGAGGATTGCGCTGCAAAATGAGAAGGTGTATTGTCCTCCTGTAGACATTGGACAGGTTGTTTTCCTACGTCACAGACCCTCAGGGAGAAATAAGATTCAAGATGCATGGAGTCCAACAGTCTACCAGGTAGTTGACATTCAGGGGACTACACACACGGTTGAACCTCTAGAAGGAGGTCCCGTCAAAAGAGTTCATAGGTCAGAGTTGAGACCTTGTGCAAAACCAGTTCCCAAACCCAGAACCAAAACCAGGTCACAGGCCAGTACACAGTCTGTAGTTGAGGATGTGCCTCCTGAGTTACCTGACCCAGATTTTGTTGTTGTTGAAGAAATCCTGCCTCCTCAGTTTATGCAGATACCAAAGCTTCAATGCGTTCCCAACCAGGTTAATTCACCTGTAACAGCCCCTTCTGATGACAGTGGCAGTGAAGAAGCTGCGGAAGATGAGGAAGATGGGGGAAGCGGTGACAGGGAGTGTGTAAACAATGATTCTCATTCAGACATTAGTGACCATGAACTGTTCATTGGTGCAAATGGGAAAACACGCACTCTAACAGGCATGGCTAACAGAGCTGAAAGTAAAGTCTATGCCCCTATACCGGCTATTAGGCGAAGTAAGCGGACAAATGCAGGGTCTCATCCGAATCCCTTTAATTTGCCGAAGTCGGCCTGCAATGCTGTCTCAGTTAGCACCGACATGGTTTCCAAAGTTCTGACGAGCATTGGTGCTGCTCTCTTTGAAAAAGCATTGCAGGGAGCATTTGAGTCAGTTAATGTTCGGTAGTCACCGGGGACGTTGACTAACTGCAGGGGAGAATGTAGCCGGGTGGTAAATAAACCCAGAAGTTCTTGTACACTGTAATGTTACATTTTCATGTGTTCTTTGTTTATTGTGTTCTCTTTCTCCATTTAATCTTTTTGTAAAACACAGAAATGCACACAGACACTTTTTGGTCACAGGGTGGCAGCAATGAGCTCAGTTAGGGTTTTGCCGCGAAGTGCATTCTGGGTTGTTGTGGTTTTTTTCCCTCTGTGAATGCGTGCTGGAGATCTTAAAAGTGGGTAACGGACACTTGCTTGATTCGAACGGTAAATTAAGTACACACATGGTGGAGCATATTATTCACTGGAACTTAACAGCCAGTGAAGCGACCGAACATAGTATTTAATGGAAATATGTTTCAGGATGTGAACACACTACAGTATGCGTCAACCACGATTAGCAGCTAACTTCGGTGCTGAGTGAAGAAAGCTCAAACACGTGGTGAAGACGAGTGGTGAAGTGTAAGTGTCTGTGTACATGCCAAATTGTGTTTGTTAAATTGTTATCTTACTGACCTTGTATTTTGTTGTTCTATGTGATTAGTGCCTCGGCCACTGCCGTACTTTGGGACATTTTTGTATGTTATATTTTATTTCTTTTTAAATATAAAATCTGTGAACAGCCCGCCGATTTTTGGGTGATTGATTTGGACGACTGTCCCATTGCATTAAGTAAAGCTATAAAACCCCAGTTTTTGTGTCCTGTGTGTGTAAATCAAATTCCCACGGGCAACACATATGTTTTCTCAGTTTGATCCATATTGTCATCGTCAGGTTACAGCTGAAGAAATATCTAATCAAATGTAACATAATAGAAGGACTGCAGCATTTTATCATCAATGATGAATGAGTGGAATACACTGTATAAAATGTAATAGTGTTCATTTATTGAATCACCTCTTCACATAAATGTCATGTGTTCATATTTCTGCTCAACTGGATTAAAATGGAGGCTTTGCTCTTCGTTTACCTGTTGCCATGGTGAATTGTAGTATCAGAGCTCCATTGATGATGGCTGAACTAATGCTGATCAGCTGTTCTGAAACCCAAAACTCAGAGTTTGTTGAACCTCCTTTCTGAAACAGGCCCCTGATCTCTAACGTTCACTTGGATTCACAGACTTATGTTAAAGTTTTCTGTGACCTCAAACACGACTATTACAAAATAACCACTATGCAGTTATTTTGTATAAATCTAAAAATATGGACTAAAATAGCTTTTGAATTATCATTGAATTCTTTATTTTCCATAATAATCATCATGCAGATCTGAACATGAAATGGACATTTGTGTGTTTGAGTTTGTAAAAGACAAACAGCTGATCACTGTAGATAATCTGTACGTTCATCGTAAACACCTGTGTGTGTGTTGTTCAGGGGGAGGAGCTGAGCGAGGCCAACATCCGCCTCAGTCTGCTGGAGAAGAAACTGGACAGTTCGTCCAAAGACGCAGACGAACGTGTGGAGAAGATTCAGACTCGACTGGACGAGACGCAGACTCTGCTAAAGAAGAAAGAAAAGTGAGAACGACCACAAACGACAGCGGACGATCACGAACGACCACGACCGAACGCAAACAACGACCACAAACGACTCTGCACGTTTGTTCAGGCTGATGTGACGTCACTGTTGTTTCTTTACTGAACAGGGAGTTTGAGGAGACGATGGACGCTCTGCAGGCCGACATCGACCAGCTGGAGTCAGAGAAGGCGGAGCTAAAGCAGAGAATCAACAGCCAATCAAAGATGACGGTGGATGGACTGAGAGGAAGCAGCCAATCAGGAATCGCCTCTATCGTCACAGGAGGTGAGTGGAGGGGAAACCATAATGTGATTATTGTCACATGGTCTCACATCTTTGTGCAAATCTAGAAGAGTTTTAATCTATGATTGTTTTATTCTGGTGTTAATGATTTTTTTTCTTTGTCTTAATGTTTTATCTTCAGCAGAGGAACAAAAAGGTATCCGTCCGTCTGTCCTGCACGTGACATTCTGATGATGTTTGAACTGATCTTTATCTTCTTAGCTTCTTAAATGTGAATAATTGCTGTTTCTTTGCTCCACGTAACAAAGAAATCATTCAAAAATGTTGCTGCCGTTAGTGTGTGTGTGTGCGTGTGCGTGTGTGCGTGTGTGCGGAAAACACATTAAACTAACGTCTGACACCTGATCCACAGCAGCCATGATGTCTGGAGCGGGTTCATCCTCAGGAGTCCAGGTGATCGACTCTCCTCTGCTGACTCAGCAGATCCACGCTCAGAGACTCTGCATCAAACACCTGAAGAACGACAACAACAGGATGAAGGTAACAATCTGTCTGTCTGACACTTGTCCTGAACCTGTCTGTCTGACGTTTCTCACTGTGGCGTTAACGTGCCCCTCACAGGCTGAGAAGATGCGCGCTCAGCTCGCCGCTCTGCCTCCGCTCCACGTGACCAAACTTCCCTCCAGAGATGGAGGACGTCCTGAAGTGCTCTCCAGCGCCCTCTACCGCAAGACTGAGCAGCTCCTGGAGACTCTGCTGCAGATGAGCGCCAACATGAAGGTGGTGGACATCACCGGAAAATCTCCAGGTACCAAGAAGACACGAGGTTTGAAGACTTTCAACAGTTTGTGATTTTGGCTTTGTTTTGAGTAAAATGATAATTGTGTGCTGCAGTGACACCTGGTGGTCAGCTCCTGGAACAAACTGCTAGATTACAGTCTCTGAGGGACACGCTGGACAGACTGAGGGTAAAAGTTTAAGATGACACATCACTTCAAACAAAGTTCTCACCTTAAACTGAAACTTTTCTCCCGTCAGGACGAAGTCGCCGAACACGTCGTCAACCAACAGCCTGGAGCTCGAGTGTCGTCAGACTTTGCCACGTTTCCTTCCACGTTGTTTGTTAAGGTACAGCAGGAGCGTTAGGCGGCTGATTTAGTGTCATCCGTTTCCATAAACATGACGTTATTTATTTCTCTATGTCGTTCAGGTGAAGGAGGAGAAACAGGGCGACGCGGTTCTGGTGGGTCGGGTCATGGTGCCGTGTCTCCGTGGTCAGGAGCAGGTCCACCGTCTCGTCATGTCTCAGTCTCAGCTGCACAGAGTTCACAGTCTGCTGCGAAACTAAAGCCTCAGCTGTCCTTCTGTCCTGCATCTTCATCATCAGAGCAGACACTCAGGCTGACGTCAGATTACAATCTTTTGTCCAATTAAGCGTTCAGTCATAAATTTGTGTCATAACAGACGACACGGAAGGGGGCGGAGCACTGTAAGCAAACAACAGCGGCTGAAAAATACTTCAACTCGCTGCAGATTTAATTAATTGATTAATTATTGTCGCCCTACTTTTGGTTTGTTTATGCTCGTGACTGATGCTTTCAGCCATTTTGTGTGAAGACGATCGTGGTTATAGAAATATTGACGACTGATCGTGACTTTATTGGTTTTATCCTTTGACTGAGTGATACTGAATTTTGACAATAATTAGAAGTTAAATTAAAGAGCGTGAAACTGTGATGATTGATGATGAACTGTATTTACATGTCTGCTGCATGTGTCCACTGAAAACTACTGTGTGTTTGTTGCTGAATATATATTGAGAACTGGCTCTGGTGTGGAAGCTGCAGTTCAGGCTTGAACCACCGGATGGCGATTTCTGTGTTAAACTCCATTTTTGTAAGCTGGCTGTTTTAAAGGGAAAAGAAGAAACTAAACGTGTCACTGACGACAAAGTTGCTACAAACCACTGTGTGTGTTCAGATTAAAGCAGGTTAATCTTTACTTTACTGTGTAAAAAAAAAAAGCTAAATTATTTCACATTTATGCACTTTAGTCTGATAAACAGTAAAATATGGTTTAAATGATTTACTATTTATTACTGTGTATTGTTACATGCTTGAAGTAGAATGACAGTCTTTGTCCGAGCCTTAAACCTTAAAGCTGTCATGTGACAGAGAGCGACGGTCACATGACTTCACCTGTTTTCAAAGCAAAACCACATCTTTGCCAAAGAATGTGTTTGAATTTATTTCTGATATTTGTGTTAATAAAAGGGCCGAGTGCATTGATGTGACTGTTGTACGTGTTGTGGCTTCCTGCTCGTGCACAAACCAATAACTGATCAATAAAGACGGTTAAAGCCACTTCATCCCTGTCAGCCTCCTATCTTAAATCAATCAAATGCATTTTTCAGTAACCTGGTTTATTTTATCTTCTACTTTACAACATTATCTTCAAAACATTTGGCTGCTAATAATAAATATCTGCTTTTAAAAATGATTGGTTTGATTATTGCCAGGCTGTTCGCCTGCCCAGGACGTAGTTGGTGATTCTCTGAAAAATTAAAATAAACAAATGTGTTCATTACTTTCCATCAGCTACTGTCACAGTCTCTCTCTGGTTAATGTGTGTTTGTACCTTGTTGTAGAGTTGTGCGTTTAGACGGTAAGATTTGTACTCTGCTTTCCTTCGTTCCTCCTCTTTCCTCCTCTGAACCTCGGGCAGACTCTCATAGATCCTGGAGGTGAAACATGTCTGAATCACTTTCACAAAATAAAACACGACTGTGATTCATCTGCTTTAAATCATTGAAAAGGTTCAGAGAAACACTGGTTAAACATTAGAACTGTGTGTCTTCAAGGGCTTTCTATAAACATGTATTTAAATATATACACTTTCAAAGAAAGGACTCACAGTTTGGATCTCTGGATCATCTCCTTCCTGGGAACAGCTCTCCTGAGCAGAGCAGCACCTGAACAAAGTTAACAAAGCAGTCAGTCCGTCAGTCAGTGCGTCCGTCAGTCGGTCCGTCAGTCTGTCAGTCAGTGCGTCAGTCAGTCCGTCCGTCAGTCAGTCCGTCAGTCAGTGCGTCCGTCAGTCGGTCCGTCAGTCTGTCAGTCAGTGCGTCAGTCAGTCCGTCCGTCAGTCAGTCCGTCAGTCAGTGCGTCAGTCAGTGCACTTGCAGAACCTAAAGACAGATTGCAGTGAAACACTGTTTCCTCCTCTCGTACCTGCAGGCTTCAGCCTCACTGCTCCTCCAGCCTCGTCTCTCTCCCCGGTGAAGACGTTGTGCAGCTTCCTCTTCTCCACCTGCAGAGTCAGACGCTTCAGACGCTGCGTGGACCGAGAGATGAAGTCTGGGCGCCGCATCTCCAGCGCCTCCTGCAGGAATGACACAGTGAAGAACATTTACTAACCATCAAGAATAGAATGTCTTATATTCTTTTTTTCCCAGCACAACCTGATGAAATTATTATTATTATTGTTTTTATTAGTATATACTGCCATGAAAAACATCCGTCAAACAGCTACCATGTAACCTGCCCTGTAAGTGAGGTTTGATTAAAAAGCCAAAACTTACCTGTAAAGAGACTTGTGTGAGACCAGAGGACGTGGTCTTGGTTCTGGAATCTTGATGAGGTTCATGGTGGTGTATGAGGTGATGCTGCAGGTTTCTGTCTTCATGGACTTGTCTCAGTCTGAGGGGTTCTCTCCACGGTCTTGTTCTGCTGTACTGTACAAACATGGCAGTGCTCGGCCTCGGCCTCCACTCCGCCTCCTCCTCCTGGTCCTGGTCCTGGTCCTGGTCCTGGTTCTCCTTCCTGGCCTCTGACCTCAGGTCGTCAGCAGAGATGAACCATGAAACTCCTGGAGGAAACAAAGTCACATTCACGTCAGTAAATTTCAGCCTGGTTTTATTCTGCTAAAACTGGACAGATAAAAACAAACCTGCAGGGTAAAACTTTGACGGACTGCGCTTGTTCTTTCTCCGTTTATGTGACGACTGACTTTTCGAAGGAGTCTTGTTTCCTCCTCTTCCTCCTCTTCCTCTCTCTGCTCTGGATGATGATGTGAAAACATGTCTCGGTGCTCTGGATTCATGAGGCGAGGGAAAAGTGGTGCCGACGTCTCTGGTGTGGCGCAGAGTCCCGTTACTAACAATCTCCAGGTCACTGGCTAAAAGAAATAAAATAAAATGTTTTTACATGTGTGTGAACAGTTTTGATCAATCTGTTTCCCTCATTACGTTCAGTTCAATCTAACCAAACACTCCTTTATTCAAACACGGCACATACTCACAGTCAAGTGTAGCAGTAAATAACATCAAGTTTCACAGTGCAACATCAGTTAGGATCACATCACCACAACTGGCTCAAACACACACACACTCTAAATAAATCATAGAAAAACTATAATAGCTGTAGCTCCTTCTTATACTTTGATGACATATTTCAGTTACTTGAATTTCTTTTTAATATTTTTCAGGCTTGTGAATTTTGGCCAGTTAAAATCAAAATTATATTTTTTATTAAAATTACATTTTCTACAGTTTTTATTTTGATTTAGAAAACAAGTTCTGACTCAGGTTAGGGTAAAAAATACTAGTGAGGGCTCGATATCAGAGTCCTGAACATCTCTCATAATAATAACAACAACAATGATAAGAACAGTAATTTTATCATCCTTATGCTTATTAATAATAATAATAATGATAATAATAATAATAATAATAATAATAATAATAATAATAATGATAACAATAATAATCATCATCATAATAAAAACAATAATAATAATAATAATGATAACAATAATAATCATCATCATAATAAAAACAATAATAATAATAATAATAATAATAGTAATGAACCAGCTCACAACAGGACTCACACATGTGTTCCATAGGATATTTGAATCAGTATCAGATCAACACTGATAAAAAGTACAGTCATTAGTTAGTTAGTTAGTTAGTGATGGTTGACTGACCGGTCTGAATGCCTTTGCTGAGCAGTTTCACCGTCAGAGTTCCTGAGAGTCCTCGCTCTGATGGGACGGTGAAGGTGGACGACGTAGAATCAGGGAGAATCTAAAGAAAAACAAAAAGCTCATCATCAACGACATGTTTTTAGTTACACAACTATATTTTTTCTTTTAAAATAATAAGTCTCATAAGTTTACTTTAAAGGCAGTTTTTAAATGAACTATTAAGCAGCACATGGAACATACCGAGGACTGCTCTGTCTCTGATGGAGGGCGTCTCCCTCTCCTCTGCTCCCTCCCTTCTTTCTGCTTGTTGATGGTCTTGTAGAGTTTACTGAGGCTGGAGCTGCTTCTCTGGTCCTGGACTCTGTGAGTGCCGAACACTCGGACCAGCCGGTCCGTGTCAATGGTGGACGTGGTCTCTGACTCGTCTCTGTCAGCTGGAGTGAAGCGCAGACTCTGGGAGGAGCTGTGAGACGGAGCGGAGGTGGAGGAGGCGCGACTGTCTTCTTCTGCAGGCTGTAGCTGCAGCGTCTGTGTCCAGGCCTGACGGGGGACGGGAGCTTTATGGTCAAACTTCCCACTTCCTCCCACTTTCCTCTGCATTCCTCTGACTTGACTGTGAAAAGTGCTGCTGTCCTGACGTTTTCCTTGCTTGCGTTTTGTGTTGTTAGCATCACGATGCTCCTCATCACGTGCCCCTGACACGTTAGCCGCCCTCTTGCTATGAATGAAACGAGACAGAAGCTCCAGTCGCTCCAGCAGCGACGCCTCTCTGTCACTGGTTGGACGAGAGTCGTCCATGTTCCTCTGCTCACAGAACCTTTGCCACAGCTGCTCCAGATTGCTGCTGCTGCTGCTGTGTTGAGGATGAGGATGAGGATCATCATGGTGTCTCTCCTGCAGGTCAGCTGAGCTTTGGTTGACGTGACGGCTCGTCTTGATAAAGACTGTTGTTTGTGGATCATCGTGATGGAAGAAGTGCACTGGGCTGGTTCCCTGGTCTCTCACAGACACCTGCTTTGGAGTCTGGTTCACACTTGTTTGTGAACTTTTATCTGCTGTCACACGACAGAGTGGTTTAAACTATATTACACAGACAAACACTTTTTTGTTCCAGCTTCAAAAAACACACTAATATTATAATAAGTTTGTAATAAAAGAACATGAATGGACATGGAAGGGAGAGAACTGAAGACTAGTCTGGACTTTACTGATCCCACATCTGGGAAACGGTGCAATGCTTGACCTCCACTGGAGATTTAAAATGTGTTTTCTCTTGTTTTTCATTGTGTTATAATTGTTTCTTGGGTTAGGGTCTCTGTGTGTGTGTGTGTGTGTGTGTGTGTGTGTGTGTGTGTGTGTGTGTGTGTACCTCTGTGTCCAGGCTCTTGCATTTTAAAGGTGGCTGTATTTGACCTCTTGCTGTAGATGCCCTCCGTGTGTCTGATGGTGACGCCTCGGTCTAACCCCGGGTCCTGGTGCCCGAGGACGTCGCTGCTGAAGCGGGGGGGCACAGCGTCGTCTGAGCCTGTTCACATTTAATGTTTAAACAAAAACTCTCTTCATATCTGGGATGAAGGACTGATCAAACAATCCTTCATTTTCTATCACAGATTAACAGAAGCTGTTGCCTGTATCCCTCTCTCTCCCCCGTCTCCCTCTCTGCTGGGCCTCAGCTCTGCCTTTGTCTGTGGAAGCCCCTGAACATGAATAATTAAAGCTGTGCCTGGTGTACGTTACAATAGAGCAGCTGCGACTCACTGGGGCACAGGGGAAATGAGAGCGGAGCCTCTTTACTCATTACAGCTTCAACTGACAAATCAACTCTGTGGACTCATAAATTCATGATTTTCTAATTTGCAGAGTTTAAGGCAGTTTTTAATCCTGAGGCTGCAGCTGAATCCACAGAGACACAATGATGACTAACAACAAATGAACCATTGACATCAGAGCTGGTTCCAATCCCTGCTAACACACAGAGCACAGTGTCTGTGACAGCACAATATTCACCTCATCTTTTTGAACATTATAAAGCAGAGATGTGTTTAATCAGAATAAACTAGGACTGAACTATTTCAGTCAAATATGAAATATTTCCCACATATATTATTGAGGTGCAATTGAGTATTATTGAGTCGAGCTTCAGGACGATTTATTTTTAACAGATTTTAAACAATACACTCTGATGCAAGGATGATCCTCACTTTGTGCAGTCATCATTTCCATGTTGATAAAAGCGAGTCGTCAGAATGGAGATAATAATTACAGAGCTTATATTCGCTGTGTATTATTTCTAATAAATGTACAGAATAATAATAATAATAATAATAAGTGAAAAGTGTGCCGTACCTGTGTGTGAGCTCTCCATTGTGGTGTCAGAGGTGTTTGAAGAGGAGACGTCGGCTTGTAACTGAGGGACGTAGAAGAAGTCCTCGCTGCCGTGAGGTTTGTACGGTAACAGAACTGTGAGAGGGACACACACACACACACACACACCAATGTTAGCTGAGCATGTAGCACCACATACATTAGTCTCGTTTTAGGGTTCTTTTAATGGAGAAATGCTGCATATTTGATCTGTAAAGCTGGTTCTTTCCATATAAAGTCTACCTGGTAATTCACTGGTTACAGGTCTTTTGGAAACATCGGGTGTGAGATGTGGTGTAAACGATTGTTTGGACGTGGAGGTCATTCTTTCCTGCGGTGCCACCGTTTTAAAAAGGGTGGATGTGTCAACTCTTTCAATCGTCCTCTGTCTCTGTGGCTCTCTGACCTCGCGCCACTCTGCAGGACTGGACAAACCAACACCTTCATCTGGACTGCTGGCAGCAGAAGGAGAGCGTCGGAGGGAAATGAATTCTCGACGCGTCAGCCCAGAAAGAACCTCAGCCTGAGTGGCCGAGCTACGATCAGTGGCTTTGGGAGACAGAGTGACATGGACGTGTGGGACGTGTGGGACGTGTGGGACGTGACCTGACCTGGTGAGGGATTCACAGGTTTGTCCTGAATCTGAGGTGTTGTGGACTCTCAGATAATCTTTGACATTCAGATCTTCTCTCCTTAAACCCTGAGAATCATCATGGCCACCAACAGCTTCTCTCCTCTTCTGATTTCCTGACATTAAGTGAGATGTTACGTTGCTGGTTGGATCAAACACTGATGTTGGATCTGTGGTGGGAGCTTTGTTAGTTTGAGGGTGTTCAGCTGCCTCTGTGGAGAGCTCTGGGCTCGGGCTGATTGTAGGTACAGGTGACGTCGAGGGAGAGGTTGAGTGCAGGCAGTTGGAGATGGAGATGGATGTGAGGGTTACTCCTTCTCTAGCAGCTATCTTCTGTACCTGAGCTTCTAGAGTTTCTGAGGAATGAGGGATGGGAGAGTCAACGAGGTGTGTTCTGATGCCCGACAGAGGCGGAGCCAGCTGCCTGTTTACATCAGCGGGATCAGTGAATGTCTCTGCAGTGGGAGGTGGAGCCTTTTCATTTGGGACTCTGACACTGGATAGTGCACTGCTGTCAGTATCTGTGCTCAGCTGGCTCTGGCAGAACAAACACACACAAACACACACAAACACACACAAACACACACAAACATAGTGAGAGACACAGAGATACAGTTTAGCTTGTTGGTTAAAGCTATAGTGTCTGTCAGCATGGAAACCTGCTCGAGTTGACACAGAAATGATTGTCAGTCACCTCATTTACAGTTTTTAAAGTGAAACAGAGTCAAATATATTGCTTTTTTTTTTAAATCATGGTGTGAACAATAATAAATAGATGTATAATCAGTCAAAATAAGGGATAATAAGAAGAAAATGATAAGTGATTGACCTGAACACACCACACACACACACACACACACATACAACTCCAAATAAACTATGAGGGATGAATTATGTACATGTTGTCAGCTGAACTGATTATCGTTGAAATGTTTGAATATTCATGCCGTCACCATAAATAAAGTCGAACAAACACTGTGAGACAGACTCAGAGGACATTTCATCAAAGTTTCAGATGAATGCTTCTCGTCTGAAAAAGGACGCAGCACAGAAATGACAAAGTTACACGCTGCAGCTTTAAAACACCGCTCAAGAGGCTTTGCATGAAAAAAAGCATCAGCACTGCAACCACTCCTGAATCAGAACAGGGAAGAGTTTGTCCGACGTGCATGAATGAAGCCAGATTTGAACTTAAGCGTCACTGACACACAGCAGTTACCTTCACTGTGAGACCTGGACTGTCCAGACAAGAAACATCAAAAAACAAACACAATTACATGATTTTAATAAAGAAACCTTTTGTTTTCTAAACTGAACTAAACTTGAAGTGATTGTTTCATAAGCTACAGATGTTTCTATTTACCTTCATAGGATATTTCAGTAGCAGCTCTCTCGTGATCTCTTCAATCCGTTTTTTATCTTCTTCGTCCAACTCCAGAGGCTCACACTGTTGTCCTGAGAGCTTCTGCTTGATCCACTCTGCAACATCACAATGGACTAACAGTCACTTTCTGTAAATCTTCTCCTTCTGTGAGGAACATTGTATTTAACACAGAATCTCTAAATCTCTGTTTTACCTGCAGGATTCCGCTGATCAAATCAAATAAAAGTGAACAGTTTAATGAATAAAATGGAGAAGCAGCATGAATTCTAAAACCTAGACAATTATTATTTACCAAGTTGTGTTGCATGACAGACCAATAAGTAGATTTTATAAAACGACCTTTAACCTCCAACACTACGACAGCTACAGGATCAGGAGTTGTAGATTCTATGGATGCCAATGTCATTCTGACTGTTTTGGACTCGGTCCTTGCAAAAGTTAAAATCAAATCATTTCCTGCTTAATTTCCTAGACTGGTCATGAGGGTTTTGTATTTTGAGGTGTTGATATCAGCCCCTGCCGCCTCTGAACCATCATACCTCTGGCTCTGCTCTCCTCCTGGTCGGTGCTGCTGGCTGTGCTGGACATCATGGTGGCTGGAGATTCCCTCTGGAGTAACTCGGCCACTCTGACTGCCAGTGAGCTCTCACTGCTCCCGTCGCTCAACACTCCCTGATCCGTGTCCTCAGGGGCAGCGGATGAGGAGTTGCTCTGTGAAGCATCCCCAAGTGCAGCCTGTTGTTCCTCCTCTGAGGCGTTCTCTGGCTCTGCAGGTGTAGAGGTGAGCTGTTGTGCAGGCTGTGTTGGCACAGTATTGTCAGGAGGTGCAGCGCTGCAGCCCTCAGGTTCTGCTCGACGCGCTGATTTGGAGAGGACGGACCCTGCAGAGGGTGCAGTAACCACAGCTGATGTGGATGGATAATCTGGTCGCCATGACGAGGCCACACTCTCTTGACCCATAGAGCTTTGCCTCAGATTATCTGAGGTCAGCATGGAATCGGACGCGGACCTGGTCCACAGTGAGGAAGATCGAGTTTTGCGATCTTCCGCTGCAGAGGAGGAGAAAGAGGAATCCTGGGGTTTACTGGTTTTCTTCATGGATGAGAGAAAAATGTCACCATCCGACAGCAGATGGCGCTTCGCTGCCGAAGCTGAGGAGGCTGCAGAGGAGCGAGCAGACACCACGTTGTCTGCCTGAGAGAGTCGTTTTTGGAGGTTAGACAAGGCCTTGGAGCTGACAAAAGAATCCTCTCTACTTTTGTCCAGGCTGCAGTTTGCCCGCAAGGGTAACTCAAAGTCTTTTTGTGTGCACCTCGGCTTAGTAAATAATGACAGGTCAGACCTTTTGCCCACCTGGACAGCACTCGGGCTGCTGATTAAACTGCTGTGCTGCTGCTGAGTGGGCTGCAAAATGGAGGCGTGACAGTCTTCATCAGGATGGAAGTTGGCTTCTTGTCTGCACGCACTCTGGAAAGCTTGTGTGTCTGTTGAAGGAGAAGTTCGTCTGGTCTGATCCGGCATCGATAAAGCTGGAGCAAGACTGTCCAGACTTAAAGGTATGGATATACTCGAATCCACCGACAGAACACTGGACCTGGAAAACTCTCCTTTATGAGGACTCTCAGCTGAAAACACAAGTTTATTTTAAATGAATTACATAGCTTCATTATGGATTATGAACATCTGAGAATAATCCATGACATAGACATTTAACAAAACACATTACATATAGATAACCATGTAACTGTAGATAAAGTAAAAACCTTTATAACTTTTGTCAGTACAGATGTAAAGTTCAAGGATTTTGGATTTACACACCTTCAGAGGGTTGTGTGCTCTTGGTCGGCGTTCCAATAGATCCTTTAATCGTACAGATGTCAGTGGGAGAGAATTCAGGTTCTCTGATTGGCCCTCTGGGTGCAAATGGAGTCAAGATTGTTGATGGAGACTGGTCAATACCCAAGTTGTGGAGATATAACTGTGAAAAAAAGAGAATCAGACATGACTTTATAAATGTATTCATGGTGTTCACATTCAGGAGTCAGCTGAATTAAGATGTTCTTAACATATTCTTTAGGTTATTTTTGACGCTCGTTTATGCCGGATTTTCAATTTTTCAATTACCGGAATGCGCTCGTCAATGTTGAGCTCTCGAGACAGGGCAGCGGGCAGAGGTGGTGTTGATGGTGGTTTTGAAGTCCAGTACGGAGCGTAGTTATCAACCTCAAGGCTGATGATAGATGAAGCTCCAATGGAAGTTCCTAACTTCAACCCACTGTTGTAACTTTCTTGTGAACTTGAAAGTGTCAAATCTCTATCGTCCGACACGTCACTGAAGCGACCGAGGCTCAGAAGAGGCGACAGTTGAGCTTGACCAGTTTCCTTGTCTTTCTGGCTCGACATGATGACCGTGTTGAGAGAGGAGTGGGACTGCGACATACCAAAGGGTGAGTTGGATGGTCTTGCTGCAGACCCGATGTTATCTTTGTCACTGGGAGCTCTACCTACTGCCTCCCCTCTTCTTGGAGAAACGGAGGTAGATGGAGCATCAGAGGGGCTCTGTGTGACATTCTGGTTAGCAGCACTCTGTACATGCTCACTCAGTATGCGATTCAGGGAGTCAGAAACTGCGTCATAAGCTTTCTTTTTAGGAGATACACCAGAAAAACCTTGCAATGCTAAACTATCAAACAGTGAAGTTTTGCAGGAACTGTGATTGGCCCGCCAAGCGTCTACTTTCTGCATGTAGTTGAGACTTGGAAGCGATTGGACTTTTGCAGAGGTGTTTTCTTCACGGCACTGACTTGCTGTGCCTGGGTGATGGACATCACGTTCAGAAATAGCTGGCTGTGGAGAGATCCTGGAACTTGATGGATTAGAGTCCTCTTTATCAGATTCTATGGCAGAAAGTCGGCCTAATGTAGCCTTGACACTGGATTTAGGTGGGGCCTTAAAAACCCCTGGAGTTGACTGAGACTGTGGCAGGAAACCCAGGTACGACCCATCAATCCCCGTTTGGTTCCCTGAGGACCAGAGGTCTTGCTCTCTGTGAAGTCGTTCAACACCAGCTGAAAATGGCCCCGTCGACGGCTGCACTGTTGCACTGTTTTTTTCTTCAGATGCTTTTGTGGGATACGGAGTGACACATGGACCAAGAAGTGGTTGGTTTCTTGATTCAGCTTCAAGGTTGCTGTGCCTCGTGACCTCAGACAGCAGCTCCCGGTGTAACATTTCACTGCTGGCATCAGGCCGGGTGCTGCGGGAGCCCATGGTGATGTTGGAGACCTCAGATGATAGTTCTTGTGATCGGTCAGCTTGCTGTGCCTGCTGTTCTGGCAGAGAGGCTTCACCTGGAGGACGTTCTCTTCTAAATTGGCTTTGGTGAATGTCTGATTTACAAACATTGGTGCTTTTTGACACAGTTTTCTTCACAGACACCTCAGAAGCAGAGGAAACTGCACTACTGCTGGTGTTAGGCACGCCGACATCTTTCTCAAGGAGCTCCAGAAGATGCTGGGCAGGAATATCCTTACTCAGAAAGTATGTGTCATCATCCAGTGCCTCTTCTGCTAGTCGGTCAGATTGTGTCTCTGAGTCCTTCTTTAGTGCTTCCTGTCCGTCAGTGATGGCATTCAGTAGGGAGTGATCAATTTCTTCTTGTCTGGCTTTATCCACTGGTGGTAAACTGTATATTGACAGAGAGCAGCAGCTGCTTGTTGCTTCCTCAGAGAGAATAGTTGTCTGAGCCAAAGGGTGTTGAAACAGCGAGCCACTCTCTGAGGCCTGAGAGCTGCGACCCTGGAGTGAAGAATGAAACCTCTCTGATGCCATGGAGACGTCAGGATATGCCCTGGAAAAAAAAAAACAACACCAATAATTTAATCCCAAAAAAAATTGGTTGTTGAAATATAGACAAAGATTGTCCATGGGGGAAATTATTAACATTTATGCGGGTTGTTTTTTTTTACCTTAAAGGTGCAAATTCATTGTCACTTTGTTGGAATAAAGAATATTCATTGAGGTTGTGTTCCACTCCTGAGTTTACAGGCATCAGGAAAAGGGCTGGAGACAAGTTACTGTCCTGAAATTCTAATAAAACAGATGAATGTCATCCATAGACCATGAAAATCATGCAGTCAAAACCAACCAAACCTTATTCAAGCCCTAACTGTCACAGACTTCCAGTTGTAATGAGATCTAATTAAATGAATTGTTAAAAATGGAAATGAAAAGGGATTTCCTACAAGTACAAACATAACATTCATGTACATGTCATTCTTTTAACAGTATTTTATGAATTAAGCCAAAACAGGTTTCCAATAACACATCAACCAATCAATATAAACTATTCTGAAAAGCACAAGAAAGTGCAATTCAACATACATACCCAAGTCCAGAGAGTGATGCCGTTGATGCTCCAAATCATCAGTGGTTAGTCTGGGATGACTCTGCTCCTGACGGGTACCATGTTGACTAGAAGGATCCAGCTGACTCATGGATGAATGTTCAGACTGACTCACATCTTTGTCTTTATCTTCTGGCATGTGAGGAGAGGCCTCCACTCTCTGTGAAATAATTAGTAATAACTTCATGAAAAACTGGAATGTTTCAAAACAGAGCTGCACAATTAAAAGCAAAATAATCAAAATCACAATCCGATCAAGTACATTAATCAATAATTAGATGAAGATAAAAATGTGTGAACAAACAGCTGGTGATATACGGTGATATTTCACACCAAACGCCACTAAAATGCACACATCATATTCTACAGACTGAAAATCGAAATGTAAGATTTAAATGAGAGTTAGAATAATTAAGTAAAATAAACTATTCCCTCTCATATCATGAATCACATCGCAATTTCAGTCAAAATAATCCCAATTACATATTTATATGATATTGTTCAGCCCTAGTAACAGCTGCTCAACTCATTGACATGTCATTTAAAGCACGGTTTCCCAAAACTGGTCCAACACACCTGATTCAAATCAAGAGCTCGTTACCAGACTTTCACGGAGCCTGAAGATGAGTGGATCATTTGAATGAGGTGTGTTGCCGCAGGGCATCCTTTAAAACGTCCCTGAGGACCAGTGTTAGGAAACACTGATTAAAGCATGATGTTAGCTCGAGGCACACGTATGTATATATATATATATATACACATACGCTAACATGAGCTAACAGTCTGGTCTAGCGATTAGCAGCTAGCTAGCCGCTAACAAACGCCAGCGCTAAGTAAACTTTAGTCGGGTTTCGTAAACGCTCACCAACGCAGAAGTGTTGTATTATATATACTTTTATTTTATCAACAACACAAAGTTTGAGGAATCACCTGTGGAGTCTCCATGTTGATGTTGTCGTCTACAGACCGCCACTGTGCGCGCGCTTCCGCCAGCTCGTATCCAAGCGCCGTCGCTAGGACATTAAGTCGCGCGAGAAGAGATTTGAATTGACCGAAGAGGACAAAGATCGTGTATTTAACAGATTAATCACTCCATCTATTATTGATGGCCCTATTGTTATTGTTGTTGTTGTAATAATAATAATAATAACAACAGTAATGATGATAATAATAATAAATTCATTTTCTACCGTTTCATCGCGCCAATCTCTGCTGACATAGGTGGGTTCATACCCTGGACAGTCAATGTGGCCCTGCAATGATAATAATAATCATTTTATCTTGACTTTTATCTTGTTTTTTTGTGTGCATTTTGTAATTGGGTCTGACATTACACACATCCTACTGAACTCCTGTATTCCTGTTTTCTTTATTATTAAATCGTAATTTCTCCTTTTTTGGTCACTGTCTCCTACTTCTTTCCTGCCAATTGCAAGAGACAATGCCACATTAGGCAGCTTGGACACTCAAATTGACCAGAGGGGTGAGTGTGGAAGGTTGTGATGGACCTGTCCAGGTTGTACCCTTCCTTTTACCCTATGACAGCTGGGATTGGCACCAGCGCTCCCTGCGACCCTCATGTGGAGGAACAAGGCCTTCATTTGTTGGGTTTAGGGCATCAGATAATTAAACAATGCCAATAATTGTTTTGTGATGTATTAATATGTATGCTTTTTAAGTATTTTTGCTGTTAAATTGTACCTGACAGACGTGGAACTTTTGTTTTCAGTTGCACGTTTCCCTATTGTCCGTTTTTCTGGGTGCACCTGTGTATAAACCGACAGGTTGTATTTAGGTTGTATAAATCTAACAACCATGGTGTAGCAGTAACCAGTACTCTCTTAAACTGGTTCAAAAGGGGGGAATTAAATATCACAGAACCGGAACTGCACAGCTTGCTCCTTACTACGATTGACAGGCGCATCCAATCAGAGCCCCGGACAAGAGCAAAGCCTTCTCATTGGCTGAGATTTGTTCGAAGGCGGGGAAAAGAGCCTGTAAGGTAAAGACCAGGGCAACACAACCTTACAATTCAAACACGGAAAAGGAGACGTTTAACGTTTAAACTTATAGAAATCAACACAATGTCGAAAAGGAAGAACACAGTTAAAGGTAAGATAAACGCAGTGGCTGCTGTTTGTTTGATTTTTGTAATTAACTGAGAACTTGATCTGCTTTTATTTAGTAAGCTCTCCAGCTAGCTAGAAGCTAGTTAGCTTCCAAGTGTCCTAACAGCTTGTCGTAGCTTTGAAATGTTTCAGACAAACTTTGAAAAATAGTCTGTATATTTAGAATCCTCCTTGTCAGGGGTTGTCATCTAACCCGTAGATATCCACAATGGCATTCTTCATTGTATTATGTCCATGACAAATGACCCAATTCCCCCAGTTTGTCATTTAAGACACATTTAATTCACAAAAATATGATGAGCCATAATGTCATCTTATAATATCTGTCACAATTTACATTGAACGGGTAATTATGGCTAGTGGTCACAATTATATAGTCATTATCTCACACTAGGATTATGATTTCTTTCTAAAAAATGTTTAACCTTTATTTTACCATGTGAGTTAAGTCTTTAGAAACTTAAAAACAGTGTCAAATCATGGTCAAACATGTTCAATATACATATATACATATACAAGTGTCATTAAGACATGCCTTTAAGAGCAGAGACAGGGATAAAACAATCCAGTTTCAGTGTTTTCCAGTCATTTGATGATTAAAATCTAAAGAGAATTCCACTGACAGACCCCATATGCACAAATGGAAAAAGTGACATTATTTGTCTTAATAATAAACAATGAAGTAGAGGACAGCTAAGATGACAAGTGTGTCTATGTAAATATTTGAATTGTTAATTTTAACCAGAAATAATTTAATTATTGATACCTGTAATACATATTATTCCCACTAGCTAATAAATGTTAAAAGAGTTTGCCATAAATATCTCACAACTACCCTGAAGCACCTGAGGATATAAGGCATGCAGATTCAGTGAATTACCTTTATTACCTTTTTATCTTGTTGTTGTTGTTTTTTTTTTTACCAATTGTTGTTTTATTTGCTGTTCCTTACTTTTGTGGGCCTTTTGTAAAAGTACTATATAAAAGTATTATTATTGTTATCATTATTATTATTATTATTATTATACATGACATTGTTCTTTTTCTACATTTCAGCTCCTATATCCAGAATCAAGGACGACTCCAGGATAATGTTGGCTCATGTGAGTATGATGCAAGCACCTGTAAGTATATAATAAGTGATCTTTCCTGCTGGCACCAGGTCAGTTCTTCTTCAAAACAATAACGTGAATCATGTAATTGGTATGTGACTGTGAGTTGCTGTGTTTGTTGTCAGGCAGTTCATAAACTGACATCCTTTAGGAGAAAGACACTACGTCATTAAGATAGAAATCCCATTCAATGCATTAAATTAGTCAATTTATTAGGTACATCTATCTAAAACTGAAACATTTTTCGTCATCTTAAACACAGTATATTTTAATGAGATTTAATGTCATTTCATATTGTAAAAAAAGCTCATTTTAATCATTTCTTATGGCTAAATTTGACACAAACCCTTTGATTTGTCAGTTAGTCAGTTGTCAGTTGTCAGTTAGAGAGGGAATTTAAAGCTCTGTTAAATTGCTGATCATTTTGCATTTCAGGAATCCATGGTGGATTTTATCAAGGCCACAGCCAACCCCATGCATCAACACCATGCTGCAGACTCCTTCATGAATGTCCTGACCTCTGGCATGTTTGGTATGGCCTTTTATAGACAGTCACTGTTAAAAAAGGAACAGCTCATAAATCCTAAATTCTGTGGATTTAATTGCATTTGTTTTATAAGGAGTTCGACCTTAGACTGTTGTTAAACTCAAGTATGTCGTATGAAATCATTAGTAAGTTAATGTAGCAAATGCCATCATCACAGCGCTCCAGTAAGATCCAGTTAAATCCTTCAAGACGACGTGAAGAAAACAGCATTATGTTTGTTCACTGTTCATGAGAGCACTTGTTCATTTACAGATTTTAGGTCTTATAACCTGGAGGATGACCTCATATATTCAGATGATGATAATGATGAAGGTGTTGCTGCTACAAGGCTTTTGGAGCCACATCCACGAATTAGACAACTCACCGAAGAGGTAACGCGCTTGTGTTGTGGAAGGAAAATGTTAGTTAGTCAGAGAGTCGTTGTTATTTCATTTAAAAGTGTGTTTCTTTCATTTTTAACATAACATAATGACACATTTTAAATAAAAGTTAACTTATATTAAAAGGTCATTTTAATTTAAATCATTTCTATTAGGCTCATATTAAATATTAAAGTAATGACATGTTTTCTGTGGATGTAAACTGTAACTTAACGTAAGAAGTTGAAAACACAAAAATAAGTGGATTTTCTTTTTCAGGAGGCTGAGAAACACGCAGCAGAATTGATAGCAGAAGAAGAGCGACGTAAGGAGAAAACAGAAAAGAACAAGCGTAAAAAAATGGTGAGTGCTGACATGATACTGACTTTTAAAAGCACCTTTTCATTGAACAGCCTCTAACACATTTTTTATTCTTTCTGTTCTAGCGTAAAAAAGAAAAGAAGCGATTAAAAAAAGAGAACGCAGTTCAAAACAATTTACCTGTAAGTTCTATTTTACATGAATTGCATGATCTAGAAAGTAAAGCCTCTTCTCATTAGTGAACTTTTTGTTTTCACATTTTAGGAGGAAGAACAAGGCAAATCTGACTCTGACTCAGAGAATGAAGAAGAAAATCCTATTATTCAAAGTAACATAGAAGCAAATGAAGAGGAACAAACTCAACATGCAACTGCAGGTGCTGAATGTGATGAAAGCAGTGGTGAGAATAATAATAATAAAGAAGAAGAAGAAATTCAGGTGAAGATAATTGAGGAAGATGAGGATGAGAAGGTTTGTGGAAAACTGACATGCATCTCAAATGAGATTTGGTTTTATAACTGTAATCATTGATAAAACATTAGTTTTTTATCAGATCGACTTTTGACTTTCAATTGGGGCTGCATCTATTATTAATCAATTACTAAATAAATTGGTTATAATTGTACTCATTAACACTCATATTACAATCGTTTCATTATTGGAAATATTTTTTATAATTAAAAAGTTCTGGGGATTTTTCAGCTTCTTAAAAGTGAATAGTTTGGTTTTTTTTGCTCCATATAACAAAGATCATTAAAACTGACTGATTTTAATTTGAGAACAATCATTTCACTGATCAACATTTTTTTGGCCCAAACGATGACTCTAATCATCACTGCAGCCCTATTATTAATCCAATAATCAAATATGATGATCAGTGTGTTTTTAATGCTAAGACATGTTAGCAGTGGTTTTCTGGTGTGTTTTTAATGCTAAGACATGTAAGCAGTGGTGTTTCAGTGTGTTTTTAATGCTAAGACGTGTTTTCAGTGTGTTTTTAATCCTAAAACATGCTAGCAGTGGTGTTTCAGTGTGTTTTTAATGCTAAGACATGTTAGCAGTGTTTTTCAGTGTGTTTTTAATGCTAAGACATGTTAGCAGTGGTGTTTCAGTGTGTTTTTAATGATAAACATTTTAGAACTGACCTGGAGAGTGCTCCAAAAACAACTGTGTTCAATCGTCCACAGGAGTTGGATTTCAATAATTCATATGCTCGTTTGCCTGAATTTGAATCTGAGGCGACGTGTAACCAGGAGCCTCCAGAAAGAGAAAAGGAGGAAAAAAATGAATTAACGGTGGTTCAGATGCACAAAGAGGAAAAGCCAAAATTTGTGGGGAAAAAAGCTGAAGTTAAAAAGAAAGATGAACCTGATGAAGAGGTTAGTAACACGTTTATATTGAAACGTGTTATAAATAATCATTTACCTGTATATTTGGGAATTAGGTTGTTTTGAAGTCTTTCAATAAAATAAGTAAATACAATTCTCAACAAACTAATGGAACTAAACACATTTTTTGACAGAAATCCATTGATTCCACTCTGGAGGAGTTTGCAAAGAGAAGCAGAGAGCTGGCTCGTAAGTTCTATTTTTCCGTGAACCGTCAGATTTGAATATAAATGAATGTAAAACAAACCTCTTCTCTCAGGTTCAGGGAATCGTCTGGCCGCCTCTGGTCAGTATGACATGGCGGTGAAGTGCTTCACTGATGCCATTAAATTCAACCCAAAGGAATTCCGGTAAGAACGCAAACCTACACTGACTTCAGCTTTTTATTAAAGCAAACAGAAGCCATGAGTGTTATTGAATCCTGCTTCAGGTTGTTTGGAAATCGCTCGCTGTGTTACGAACGAATGCAGCAGCATGAAAAGGCTCTGAGAGACGCTGATGTGGCTCTGTCCATGGAGCCAGACTGGATCAAAGGTTTATTCAGGAAAGGCAAAGCTCTGTGTGGGCTCAAGGTAAATTATTATCACTTCTTATACTTTGAATAATTATAAAGGTTTTCTTGTGTCTGTACATTCTGGAAGAATACACTACAGCTGACATTGAACCGACAATGTAAACGAACATGTGTCGTCTTAGAGATTCTTATAAAACAAATGAATGTGGGATTATGGTCTGGTTTTTGGAGGGTTTTCATTTGGCACGTGATCCACTTGACTGAAAGTGAGCCAAAGACCGAAGGACGAGCCTCTCAGATGATTTTGGATCGTAAATTGTTTGGTCCCTAAAATGCCAGAAGAAGTCAAAAAGAAGATCAGTGTTTCTCAAACCTGATATGGTTGAATGACTTTCAAGGTCTTAATACACATTCTTCCTTTAAGATTGACCTTTTAGGTTTTGAAATAAATCCCTCCCTGCTGTGATTCCTCCTCCTCTTCTTCTGCAGAAATACTATGAAGCCTCGCTGGTTTACAGGGCAGTGCTGAACCTGGAGCCTTCAAGTGCTGAAGCTGCACAGGAGCTGAAACGAGCACAGACGTTACACCTCATGGTGAGAGTTTCCTCTGTTGCTGATCCTGAGAGTGACATCTGACTAATTTACCTACAATTTACACTTCCGTCCATTTGGTTCTCCTCGAGATGTGAAGGCATGGTGTTTCAGAGTCGCTGTGCTTCAATCTTAGGAAATGGGCTTCTCCTGGGCTCAGAGCAACGAGGCATTGAAAGTTCACGCCACATTAGAGGACGCTGTGGAAGCTCTGTTTGGAGGCGTCAATCATCAGGATCCTGCAGGTAAATGTCACCAAACCTTTGTCAAAGTTGAAAGCTGTTAAGATGAAGGCAGCTTTAACGAGGTTCCTTGTCTTCAGATACTGGTGCCAGCAGAGACAACGTGGTCCAACCACTGGTGAGGGAGGAACAGGGTCAGGATGGAGAGTGGACTGTCCTTCAATCAAACCGCACAAGAATGCAGCACGTCAAAGAATTTGATGCTCTGGTTCCAAGCAGATCAAAATCTCAATCACCAACTCATCCTGTAAAGAATCCTGGGAAACTGTAAGTCCACTGCTCGCTGATCTGCACTAAGTCACCCTGGAGATACTTAACTAGATGTGTCCATGCTGGGAGCTACTACTGGAGTTTTCCACTAGGGGGCACACCACAGAATCCACACTGTTCATAGAACACATAGTTCACTAACTTAGCTGTGCCCAGGAGCAGTGATTGGTTTCCTTGCTCAGGGAAAACCAGCCCTTGACCCATACTGGGATTTGAGCCTGTGATCCTCTGCCCGACACCCCCCGCCCCTGTGCCCTCTCACCCCGCCCCCCCTGCCCCGCTGACAGGGAATGTGGGCGAAATGATTCTAATTTTGCTGAAATTGATAAAGTCATTAGATATATGAGCAGCTGTTTCTATAAAAGCCTACAGTGATGAGATTATATATATGCTGGAATGAGTTTCATCTCTTTTTTGTCTTTTTTCTTCCATCAAGGGAGCATTTCTCAATCTGGGTCGGATCCTTGTCTCCCACCGTCACTTACCCAGCACTTCACGAGCTCTTCAGCAGGTGAAGTAGCACAGACTGATTTGAAAAAGCTGCAGCAAAACAGTCCGGTTGAATGAAACTGTGATAGAAGACGAGCGTTTGTTTCCTGTCTTAATCATATCTGATATTCTTTATGTCCAGTATAAAATATGAAGAACTCCTCTGTGTTATTGCAGCTGAATGGATTTGTGTGATAATATTCCAAACATTTCCTGTGTGTGTCTCAGAGTTGGAGCCGTTCACGGCATTAAGATGCTGCTGGAGCATCAGTGTGCGTTTGTGCATTACATCAGGAAAGAAGACTGTGACCGAGCCATCCAGTCTTTTAACGTATGTCGTCGTTAAACTTTGTACTTTTCTTTTACAAAGTGACAGAAACAGACTGAAGCTCAGTGTCTGTTTGCTCTGCAGGGAATTGTGTTTGAGGGAACTCCTCTGTCTGTGCGGTATCCCATCAAAGGCCACAATGACTCCTATTCACGCGCTGGGTAAGAACATGCAAAAACCTCCAGGTGAAATAAGAAGCTATATTTGGGCTGGTGGTGGTGTTGATGATGAGAGATGAGGATTTGTTTCTGTCCTAGTCCGTACAAGAAGGAGTGTTTTTTCTGGAGGACGTCGGGCTGCACGAGGCAGGACTGCACCTTCAGACACGTCCCCGAGCACAAGAACATCGACCGCGTCAAGTTCACCAGCAGACTGGGACAATTCTAACACGTACCAGCCGTTCTTCTTCTTCTTCTGTGGTGTTTGTCATTGTTCATGTGCCTTTTAAAAAAAAAAAAATTTATAATTACTCCAGGGATTATTTGTGATCTAATCTGTTTAAAGATTTCGTCAAAGTGCTTATTAGTTGTTTCTTTTATTTAAATTTAATGCAATTTTAACAGATTTTTCTGTTTGACTATAATTTAATAGTTATATAATAGAGATTATTATTATTATAATAATCTCTTATCGCTCAACTTTGGGGCAACAAACTGATCTGCTTTCATTTTTAAAGGCTGTGATTAAGTAGTTACACTAAAGGCACATTTAATATGCCATGTTTATGTTTATCTTGTGCTGTGATCAGACTGCAGGGGGCGCTGTGTTTGTTAGGGTTAGTGTCAATAGCTTGGACACCGACTGTCACACAGTAAGTGCAGACTAAAGCAGAGTCTAGGCTAAAGCAGGATTTAGGATTGTTTAAGCTTCACTGTGTCATTCTGAGACATTGCAGAATAATCCTCTCCACAGGCGGTGAGACAGTCAGAGAGACAGTCTGTCTCTCTGACTGTCTCTCTTTTCTGCTTAAAGCTCTGCACGGTTCACACCTGTGTCACTTCTGTGACTGTTTGGGATAATTACACTGAAAATGAGCAGCAGTTCAAACATGTCAGTGTGTGGATTAAAACACCAAAGTTCTATACTTATTTAATCCTAAAGGGACATAGTTTTCTTCTTTCTAATGTTTGATGTAATGAGTGTTTTTAAGCAGATGAAGTCGTCTCTGTGTGAACTGCAGCTTTTCTTCATGTTAAAGTGGCAACAGTCAGAATTAAGCAGCGTACCAATCGTTTGTCTGGAAGATGTTTAGCCGGGATTTTGAGTGTTTGAACACATGGGCTTTCTTTCTTTCTTTCTTTCTTTCTTTTGTAACAGGGGTGATAAATCCCTCACTCACAGGGTATCTGTTTCTCAACTCTCATGGTATTATGTCCAAATCTCGCGGTGACGTCACAGGGTCACGTGGGTCGGCGTGGGTCACGTGGGTCGGCGCAACCAACCGAGGTTTAGTATTGAGCCGCTGCAGTTCAGTCTCAGAGAGGGAGCAGTGGGGAAGCTGCATGAGAGACGAGCTACAGGAGCCCCTTACCGTGTCGCAACTGCCGTGCCGAGACCGCGACGGCCGAACGTATGTGTAGTGCGCAGCGGACGGCCGGTGAGTCAAATTGTTTGTAGCCGTTAGCATTAGCATTAGCCGCTAGCATTAGCCGCGGCCGCCATTCACTTTAATGGAGGTGGCTAGCGCTGTTTAGCAAACATGCCTGGGTCTTTTCTTTTGTAATGAGAAGCCAAGGGTTCTTTTGAGAATGAATGTAAAGTATATTGCTGTAATGGGTTTAAAGAGTATTGATGATGTATCATGTCTGTTTAATAATGAATCATGTTGCTAATTGTTGTAACTGCTGGTTATGATGATGATAGATACAGATGTTATTTATTTTTCTATTTATATTTATATTTGCTAAATCATGACTTTGAGAATATAACATTAGTGCAATGAGTACTTTGTTGAATCATGTGGATTAATGTATTGATTGATGTATGAAACCATGGTGAATGTTATAAGGAACTTTGGTCCTGTTCTCTTGACCAGGATCTTATAGATGGCGAGCTAAAGGAGCCACGGACTGACAGATTGTCGAATGAGTCGCATCCCTCCTGCCAGGCTGGTAGGGGGCTCTTTGTAGCCCAGTAAAAGACTCTCACCCACTCGCTCAGCCCCTGCCCAACACACGCACACACATCCTTCCCCTACACACTTTCCCACTCATTTCCCCTGGACTCAATTCCCCAACCCAGACGTGGGTTTACATAAACTGTGGGGGGGTAGCTGGGATCATCTTTTTGGTGTTAATAATGAACCAAGCGTATGGGTTTTTGCTTATTTCTGACTCTGACTTTGTTATCTGTTGATGAATTTGAATCGTGAATATCTGAATGTGCATATATGCAAATGATTGAAAAAAGTTAACTTACCGTAATTCTTTAATTGTCTGCCTTTAGCAGATCGGCCGGTTCACTGTATATAATATCACTTTATTGTTGTGGGTTTTTCATTGCACTTTTTGCTATATAAAAATACATGGTATCATTCAACCAGCAACCTCAGTCTCTGTCTGCTCCCTCCTTTGGTCGTACCTTAGTCTTCTGATCACTAGCCTATTGTTGTATTTTATTGTTACACATTAGCTTCAGTGTTAAATTTGTGTGACATAGGTGCTACATAATTTGTGGCGAGCTAGCCAGGAGTGAGTACAGAGCTGAGCAAATAACAATAGTAAAGTTGACATTAATTGCAAATATGGACATTTTGGAAACAAAGGGCATAAAAATTCCGAATTCTGTTTTAATTAAACATGTAACCGGTGACCGCACAGACGATGAGGTTGTTGCATTCGTAAGTCGGTACGGCAACCCCTCTAATATCGTGGCTATAACTGAGCCTGGCGTTTTCCAGAACATGATTATTGTCGAATTTGAGTCGGGAAATGCTTTGTGTGAACTGCGGAAAATTTTGCCGTACACGTACAGTTGTGAAAAAGAAAAAGTGACTTATGATATTTTAGAACTCGCCAGCATTTGCGCAGATTCTTTTGGGGAGTTAAAAACAAGGGAATACCTGGGCGAATTAAAACAGTTGGCTAAACTCACAGGGCGGGACTACGCTGAGGTTCTGACGGGGTTAATGTCTCTACTGGGCCAGTCCATCACCGAGCAAAGCCCCACTCATCCAGACTCCAGAAAGGAGGTGATGCCAACTGTTCCCAGTACAGCTGCACAGTCGTCCAACGCTGCCAGCCCCAACCCGCCTCAAGGTGCTACGGTTATGGTACACAATTCCAGCGATGAGTTGCCACACATTCCTGCCACCTCGAGTGCTCGGGGAGCTGCAGGACCTTCATTCCCCACAATGCCCCTCCCTGATCTAAATCCACCGGGAATACAGCGGTATGTAGTCGAACATATTGTGAAAAGTGATGACCATGCAACTCACCTGTCTGCCCAGAGACTCCGATCATTTTCGGGTCGTGCTCCAAGACCACAGAATGAATCAGACTACGAAGCCTGGCGATCTGGGGTGGACCTCCTGTTGAAAGATCCTGCCGTCTCCGACCTGCAACGCTCCAGGAGAATACTTGAGAGCTTACTGCCACCAGCAGCGGGTATGGTAAGGCATCTCACGCCGGACACACCACCCATGGTTTACCTCCAGATTCTCGATTCAGCCTATGGAACAGTCCAGGATGGTGACGAGCTGTACGCCAAATTTATGGAGCTGTTTCAGGACGCTGGTGAAAATCCATCTGCATATTTGCACAGACTGCAGGTTGCACTAACTTTGGCAGTGAAAAGGGGAGGAGTCCCAGCTACCGAACTGGATCGGCATCTGTTGAACCAATTTTGCCGTGGCTGCTGGGACAACACGCTCATATCGGAGCTCCAGCTCAAACAGCGCAAGTCTCGTCCTCCATCGTTTGCTGAGCTGCTGCTGCTGCTGAGGACGGAAGAGGATCGTGGGGCGGCAAAGGTTCAGCGTATGAAGCAGCACCTCGGCTCAAAAGCCAGAGCCGGGGCGCACGCCCAGTACGCCTCTGCAGCCCCAGAAGAGGATAGAGTGGAAGTGCTGACTACCATCACCCAGCAGCTCACCCAGCAGCTTGCCGACATTCAAAAGCAGCTGGCGGCCCTTACTGCTCAGTCCAACCGAAAGCAGCCTACCCCACTCAATTCCACCCATGTCAGTCGGCTCAGTGAGAGTATGAGGACCACCAAGGCTCCACCCCGTCCCTCTTACAAGACCCCGCCCTCAGGGCCAAAGCCAGGTTATTGTTACAATTGTGGAGAAGATGGACACATACGACCCAATTGTGATAATGATCCGAACCCGTCACTTGTGGCTATGAAGAAAAAACAGTTCGCTGAGAGGCAGAAGAAGTGGTCACGATCAAGTCCTCACAGTGCCTCGTCTTTAAACTAAATCAGGTTCCTGTTGAGGGGCAAACAGGAACTGGGGAGGACCAACAACGTCCCATCATGCAGAAACCAGTGAGGTGCAGAGATCAAGCACAGTTCGCGTCCCCCGAGGTTATGCACCTGCCACGGGGGTTGATCGGGTCCAGATGCACTGGCCAGGTGAGCATAGCTGGCCAAGAGTTTTCATGCTTACTGGATACTGGATCGCAAGTGACAACAATACCCATCTCGACCTACAATCAACACTTCTCACATCAACCTGTCAGGCCATTGTGTGATTTGCTACAAGTGGAGGGTGCTGCTGGGCAAGAAGTACCCTATCTGGGCTACATCGAGATGACCATTACTTTCCCGAAGGAGTTCATTGGTGCTGATATGGATGTGTGTACCCTGGCACTGGTGGTCCCGGATGTCAGGCCAGGATTTCATGCACAAGTCTTGATTGGAATGAACACATTGGATCTGCTTCATGAGCAGCGTCTGGAAAGTGAGTGTGCCAGCTACAAACCATCCCGGCATGGCTACGGAGCTGTCCTCCAATTGCTGCAGCTGAGACACCAACAGGCCCAAGGGGAGAGCACTGGCGTAGTGAGATTGGCGGGTGCATCTCCACTTGAGGTCCCAGTAGGCTGCACCATGGTCATCAGGGGCTCCGTCCGTGCAAGTTTATCATCAGCTGGCAGGTGTGTCCTTGTGGAACAGCCGTCCACCCCACTGCCTGGAGGTTTGTGTGTAAGGAACTGTCTTGTTTCTCTGCCCAGCCACGCACCTCACCGGATCCCTGTTGTGATCACCAATGAATCCGACCAGAACATCACACTTCAGCCATTGGGCATCATTGCTGAACTCTCCGGGTCACCTCGGATTTTGACTCAAGGTGTCTCCACTACCCAAGTGCAGAGCCCGGAAGAAAGCAACTTGGAGTTTGATTTTGGAGATTCTCCAATTCCCCCGGATTGGAGGGAGCGGGTCGTATCCAAGCTCAAGCAGATGCCAGGGGTTTTCTCGCACCATGATCTTGACTTTGGGCGTACCGATCGTGTGAAGCATCACATCCACCTCCATGATGGGACCTCATTCAAGCATCGAGCTCGTCCCATTCATCCTCGTGATATTGAGGCAGTTCGTGATCATCTGCGGGACCTGCTGAAGACAGGAGTGATAAGGGAATCTGAATCACCCTTCTCTTCTCCCATCGTGGTCGTACGTAAGAAGAATGGAGATGTGAGGCTGTGCATTGATTACCGCAAGCTTAACCTCCAGACTGTGAAAGACAACTACGCACTACCGAATTTGGAGGAGTCGTTTGCGGCACTGACCGGTTCACGTTGGTTCAGTGTCCTTGACCTCAAATCCGGGTATTACCAAATTGAAATGGCAGAAGCTGACAAACCCAAGACTGCATTTGTAACTCCACTGGGCTTTTGGGAGTTCAATCGAATGCCGCAAGGCGTAACCAATGCGCCAAGTACATTCCAGCGGCTCATGGAGCGGTGCATGGGTGACTTGCACCTCAAGGAGGTTTTGGTCTTCCTGGATGATTTGATCATCTTTTCAGACACCCTTGAAGAACACGAGAGGCGATTGTTGAGAGTGCTTCACCGGCTCGGAGACTATGGCCTCAAATTGTCCCCGGAAAAGTGCAAGTTCTTTCAAGCGTCGGTGCGTTACCTGGGACATATCGTCTCGGAGCAGGGTGTGGAGACGGATCCGGAGAAAATCAGTGCCCTGAAGTCCTGGCCAGTCCCCCAAAAGCTGAAGGAGTTGAGATCCTTTTTAGGATTTGCAGGATACTACCGCAGATTCATCAAGGGATATGCCGAAATTGCAAAGCCGTTGAACGACCTGACGAGGGGGTATACTCCGACCCGTTCCAAGGGTCGCAAGGGGTCAACCGCCCTGAACCACGATGCTAACCAGCATTTTAATGAGAAATGGACACCAAAGTGCCAGCTTGCGTTCGAAACGTTGATCAACAGACTGACGACATCTCCCGTGCTTGGCTTCGCAAATCCAAAGCAGCCCTACATCTTGCATACCGACGCCAGCACCACAGGTCTGGGAGCAGCACTCTATCAAGAACAAGAGGGACAATTACGTGTCATAGCGTACGCCAGTCGGGGATTGTCTGCCAGTGAGTCTCGATATCCAGCACACAAGCTGGAATTTTTGGCCCTGAAGTGGAGCGTAACAGAAAAATTCCACGACTATCTGTATGGGACAAGTTTTGTCGTCGTAACAGACAACAATCCCCTGACGTATATCTTGTCTTCTGCCAAGCTTGATGCTGCCAGTCATAGGTGGCTTGCTGCATTGTCCACCTTTGATTTTAAACTCCAGTATCGGGCTGGCAGCCAGAACGGAGACGCTGACGCCCTCTCTCGAAGGCCCCATGACCTGCCGGATGAAGACCGCTGTCAAAAAGAATGGGACATGGTCCAGCAGTTCACCCGTGACCATGTGGATGAGACGGTGATTGAGCTTGATCCAGATGTTGTGGCCGCCATTTGTCACAGCTGTCTGGTGAGAGTTTCAAGTCCCCCTGAGAGCGGCGCTTCCTTGGTGGAGTCGTTGAGCATGTCAGTCTCTGTCATTCCTGACTGTTATGCCAGCGAGTCTCCTCAAGGGCTGCCAGTTGTGCCTTCACTGTCCCCGTCTGGCCTCCGGGAGAAGCAGAGAGCGGACCCCAGTCTCAAGGAAGTAATCTCTCACATCGAAACTGGTGAGAGTGTGCCGCCCACGGTACGACAACAACTTCCAGATCTGGGCCTGCTGTTGAGAGAAAGGAATCGCCTTGAACTCCAGGACGATGTTCTGTACAGGAGGAGGCAGGATGGAGACCATCTGTCGTTTCAGCTCGTATTGCCAGAGGAATTGCGTCAAGGAGTTCTCACCAGCCTCCATGACGACATGGGGCATATGGGGGTCGAGAGGACCCTTGACCTGGTGAGATCTCGGTTCTTCTGGCCACGTATGGCTGTAGATGTGGAAAAGAAAATCAAGACTTGTGATCGCTGTGTTCGAAGGAAAGCCCTGCCGGAGCGGGCTGCACCGCTGGTGAACATCAGGACCAGCCGGCCGCTCGAACTGTTGTGCATGGACTACCTGACGCTCGAGGCAGATAAGAGTAACACCAAAGACATCTTGGTCCTCACAGATCATTTCACCAAATACGCCCTGGCTTTTCCAACTGCCAATCAAAAGGCGAAGACGGTTGCTAAATGTCTGTGGGAGAATTTTATCGTGCATTATGGCATCCCGGAGCGTCTGCACACAGATCAAGGCCGCGACTTTGAGTCCCATTTAATTCGAGAACTCTGTGACATCGCCGGCATTCAGAAAACCCGTACCACGCCATATCATCCCCGTGGCAACCCAGTAGAGAGGTTTAATCGGACGCTGCTGAGTATGTTGGGTACGTTGGGACCGGAACAGAAGCAAAGATGGAAGGAGTATGTGAAACCCCTGGTCCATGCTTACAACTGCACCAGAAACGAGGTCACAGGCTACAGTCCTTATGAGCTCATGTTTGGTCGCTCTCCGAGATTACCTGTGGACCTCGCTTTTGGCTTGCCAGCGGGGGACAAGTCTGTCCCATCACACTCGAAATATGTGCAGATTCTTCGCTCTCGCCTGGAGGAAAGCTACCAAGTCGCTTCCAAGAATGCAGCAAAGTCAGCAGAACGGAACAAGACTCGTTTTGATCAGAGGGTGAGACCCTCCGCCCTGGAAGAAGGGGATCGAGTGCTTGTCCGGAACGTGAGACTCCGTGGAAAACATAAGCTGGAGGACAAGTGGGAGAGAAACATCTATGTTGTGGTTAACCGTGCTGGCGACCTTCCAGTTTACACAGTGCGACCAGAGACGGATTCATCTGGGAAAACTCGAACATTGCACAGGGACCTCCTGCTTCCGTGTGGTTTCCTACCTGACAGTAAAGAGCCAGAACTGCAACCTGTTACATCTGCACACAGACTTCAAACTCGCAGTCTGAAGAAGCCGGTTGTAGACCCAGAGGAGTACCTGAGTGAGGAAGAGGAGGAGGGGAGAATTGCCCAGGTTTCAATCCCAGCAACTGTAAAGTTCTGTGTAGATGGAACTCTTCCTGCCCAGCTGTCATCCACCAACTCAGCGTTGGCTGAACCAATGCACTCACCTGCAAGGAACCTGCTGGAGGTCGAGGAGGGTTCTCTGGTGACTGGTGCTGTGGATCCACCCTTGCTCAGTGTGGAAGAGGATGTCTCTGGAGCGTCTGAGGAGGAAATTGGAGAGTACTTAACAAAGCCTGAAGAGGTCAGTTCCATTCTTGACACCCTGCCATCAGAGGAAGATGGGGAGCTCGACAGCCCTGTGGAGACATCCCCTGATTCAGTCGTTCAATCACAGCGTGCCGCTGAAATACCCGTCGCTGGTTTAGACTCTGAAGGTGGGGGTGATTTAGATGTTGTCGAACCGGGTCAGTCTATCCGTCGTTCTTCGAGGCAGCGGCAACCGCCCAAGCGTCTGCAGTACACCGGGTTGGGTAATCCGTTAATTTCTGTTGTGCAGACACTTTTTCATAGTTTGGCTGATGCGTACGGTGAATCGTTTGCCAGTCCTGTGTCCCATTCCCCTGCATGTTCACGGGTCCAGGTAGTGTAGCATGCACCGGAGTTGCATGGTTTTAGAGGGGGGAGTGTGTAACAGGGGTGATAAATCCCTCACTCACAGGGTATCTGTTTCTCAACTCTCATGGTATTATGTCCAAATCTCGCGGTGACGTCACAGGGTCACGTGGGTCGGCGTGGGTCACGTGGGTCGGCGCAACCAACCGAGGTTTAGTATTGAGCCGCTGCAGTTCAGTCTCAGAGAGGGAGCAGTGGGGAAGCTGCATGAGAGACGAGCTACAGGAGCCCCTTACCGTGTCGCAACTGCCGTGCCGAGACCGCGACGGCCGAACGTATGTGTAGTGCGCAGCGGACGGCCGGTGAGTCAAATTGTTTGTAGCCGTTAGCATTAGCATTAGCCGCTAGCATTAGCCGCGGCCGCCATTCACTTTAATGGAGGTGGCTAGCGCTGTTTAGCAAACATGCCTGGGTCTTTTCTTTTGTAATGAGAAGCCAAGGGTTCTTTTGAGAATGAATGTAAAGTATATTGCTGTAATGGGTTTAAAGAGTATTGATGATGTATCATGTCTGTTTAATAATGAATCATGTTGCTAATTGTTGTAACTGCTGGTTATGATGATGATAGATACAGATGTTATTTATTTTTCTATTTATATTTATATTTGCTAAATCATGACTTTGAGAATATAACATTAGTGCAATGAGTACTTTGTTGAATCATGTGGATTAATGTATTGATTGATGTATGAAACCATGGTGAATGTTATAAGGAACTTTGGTCCTGTTCTCTTGACCAGGATCTTATAGATGGCGAGCTAAAGGAGCCACGGACTGACAGATTGTCGAATGAGTCGCATCCCTCCTGCCAGGCTGGTAGGGGGCTCTTTGTAGCCCAGTAAAAGACTCTCACCCACTCGCTCAGCCCCTGCCCAACACACGCACACACATCCTTCCCCTACACACTTTCCCACTCATTTCCCCTGGACTCAATTCCCCAACCCAGACGTGGGTTTACATAAACTGTGGGGGGGTAGCTGGGATCATCTTTTTGGTGTTAATAATGAACCAAGCGTATGGGTTTTTGCTTATTTCTGACTCTGACTTTGTTATCTGTTGATGAATTTGAATCGTGAATATCTGAATGTGCATATATGCAAATGATTGAAAAAAGTTAACTTACCGTAATTCTTTAATTGTCTGCCTTTAGCAGATCGGCCGGTTCACTGTATATAATATCACTTTATTGTTGTGGGTTTTTCATTGCACTTTTTGCTATATAAAAATACATGGTATCATTCAACCAGCAACCTCAGTCTCTGTCTGCTCCCTCCTTTGGTCGTACCTTAGTCTTCTGATCACTAGCCTATTGTTGTATTTTATTGTTACACATTAGCTTCAGTGTTAAATTTGTGTGACATAGGTGCTACACTTTCTTTCTTTCTTTCTTTGTTCCTTCCTTTCTTTCTTCCTTCCTTCCTTCCTTCCTTTCTTTCTGTCACTGATAGAGCAGTACAGTCAACTCAATCATCTTAATGTGAGTGTTTATTTTGGTAACTTCTTAAAAACAGAGCTGTACTTACGCTTCATTCTTCAAACTGTTGTGTGCAGATCACTGAGACTCACAGTGTGGACGCCTTTGTTTCTCTGTGAAATAAATACAGTAATTGTCACAATGAGACATTGACCTTGACTTTAATGGAGACGAGACGGTAACAAGTAACAAGTGAAATAGCACTAACCCAATGAGGGAATTGATTCCTCCTGTGCATCAGAGTCGTACAGAGAAGATAAATGAACGTCGCCGTCACTCGAGCTCGTGATGATTTTCTGCTGTTCAACAGAGAGGATTGTGACACACAGGTGACTGGGACTTCACATGGAAATCTTTTATGATGATTAAAATGTGTCAGATGACTGTGATCAGTTCTTAAAATAAAATCCTCTTTATCAGGGGCCGAGGGGCCGAGGGGCCGGCTCCTAGCACCAGTGTGAGGAACCTGTTGTTATCCTTCACATTATTATTATATTCTGGTCATTTTTGAGGGGGTTCCCGTGCAAAAATGCAGGTCAGGTCTGGCGAAAACGCAACGACAGCAACCGCCTCGGGGCCACCACGGGGCCACCACAGGCCACGTCGGTAAGACAGGGGATAGGCTCTTGCTGGCCTTTATGCAAGCTAACATGACAGATCAGTCAAAGTGAGCCCCCGCGTGGCTGGCTATAGTGGCTACAGTTCATAGAAGTGACACTCAAAACTCAAAGTACTCTTCAAATACAGTTTCTCCAAATGTGTTTATTATTTTTAGGTAGTTATTATCACGATAATCCATCCAAGAGTCCATTTCCCCGGATGAGATGGTTTTTATTCGTTATTTGACACTATAAACACACACTGACCTCCTAGAGGTTTTATTTTGGTACTTCCGGTTACCGGCATTTTAATTTGCATATTAGTTAAAGATTTAGTTTCACCCGAAATGTTTACATTTAACATTTAACATTTAACATTTAACATTTAGATTTAGAATTTAGATTTAAGATTTAGATTTAAATATAACATTTAGATTTAGATGTAACATTTAGATGTAACATTTAGATGTAACATTTAGATTTAACATTTAGATTTAGATTTAACATTTAGGTGTAACATTTAATATTTGGATTGAGTTGACAAATGTTGTAAATGTGCAAAAAAGTGACCCTCAAAAATTCATACCAGTTTTTTAAACATCGTTTGAAGCTAAATGTTATTTTCAGCGTGAGCCGCTTTACAAATGGCACCGCATACCGAACCAGTTCTGGATTCATTGAGAAAACAAGTGTTATCTGACGTTTAAAGAGGGTTAGAGAAGCACAGAGAGAATGTCAATGATCTTAAATGACTCTTTTCTTCTTCATGCTTTTATAGACTGGGTTTTTCACCTGTCAGTCACACTGTTGTGCGTTATTGTCGACTTCCTCTAAACGAGAACATGATTTTCTTCAGAAAAACGTTTACTGATGTTATAAATCTGGGTTTAGTTTAACAAAGTCTGTTGTAATTGTAGCCTACAGTTGTATTAGTCTGCATTATATACATTATATTTATGTATGGAGGGGGGAGGAGGAGGAGGAGGAGGAGGAGGAGGAGGAGGGCGGCGACTGTAGTCAGGCTGTATTTCATGTTGATATGCAGCTACATATCTGCAGGTCACTTGTACAAGAGCCTGTAAATTCTCTCATTGTTGCCTTGAAGGAGTTTGACTTGTAACAATCGTTCACACACTGTCCGCTGGCTTTTCTCCTGTTTTCTGTGATTCATTTCTCAAACAACGCCATAACCACCATAAATTAACCTCTTTCAACACCAAGAAAAATAATGTCACCATTAATCTTCAGGTTATTCCTCAGTGTTTTACAACAGGAGACACTTGTAATAAAACTTCACCAAACTGTGAGCTTCCTGTTCAAATGAAATCTGCTTCCTTTCACACAGATGAAGCCGAATTAACGTCGTCAGACACGTCATTTAGTCTTTAAAGGCAAACAACGCAACACAAGCAACACAAACAACACAACACAGACATTCATCTTCATTACTGCAGCGGTTTGTGCCACGTCGTATTGTTTCACCACTTTAACACAAACAACACAACACAAACAACACACACAACACAAGCAACATAAACAACACAAGCAACACAAGCAAGACAAACAAGACAAACAACACATATAAGACAAACAAGACAAGCAACACAAGCAAGACAAACAAGACAAACAACACATATAAGACAAACAAGACAAGCAACACAAGCAAGACAAACAAGACAAACAAGACAAACAACACAAGCAAGACAAGCAACATGAGGCAGTTAGTTGTGTGGTGTTTAGCAGACGCACTGAGGAGGCTGTTAATCTCTCTTCAGGTTAAAGTGTCTGTGTAGTAAGCAGGATGTCTTCCTCCTGCTCTGCTGCAGAGGATCCATCTCTTCCTCGTGTTGAAATCAACGTCCAGGGGCCCCTGGGGGAAGTTCCCCTGATCGTTCCCCTGATCGTTCCCCTGATCGTTCCCCTGATCCTCTCAAGATAGACCAGTGAATAACAGCCACTCTGCAGCTCTTTGTCTCTGTGTTTCTGTGTCTCTGTGTCTCTGCGTCTCTGTAGCTCTTTGTCTCTGTAGCTCTTTGTCTCTGTGTCTCTGTGTCTCTGTCTCTGTAGCTCTGTGTCTCTGTGTCTCTGCAGCTCTTTGTCTCTGTGTTTCTGTGTCTCTGCCGCTCTGTAGCTCTTTGTCTCTGTGTCTCTGTCTCTGCAGCTCTGTGTCTCTGCAGCTCTTTGTCTCTGTGTTTCTGTAGCTCTGTGTCTCTGCAGCTCTGTCTCTGTGTCTCTGCAGCTCTGTGTCCCTGCAGCTCTGTGTCTCTGCAGCTCTTTGTCTCTGTGTTTCTGTAGCTCTGTGTCTCTGCAGCTCTGTGTCTCTGCAGCTCTTTGCCTCTGTGTTTCTGTGTCTCTGCCGCTCTGTGTCTCTGTAGCTCTTTGTCTCTGTGTCTCTGTCTCTGCAGCTCTGTGTCTCTGTGTCTCTGCAGCTCTTTGTCTCTGTGTTTCTGTAGCTCTGTGTCTCTGCAGCTCTGTCTCTGTGTTTCTGTGTCTCTGCCGCTCTGTGTCTCTGTAGCTCTTTGTCTCTGTCTCTGCAGCTCTGTGTCTCTGTGTCTCTGCAGCTCTTTGTCTCTGTGTTTCTGTAGCTCTGTGTCTCTGCAGCTCTGTCTCTGTGTCTCTGTAGCTCTGTGTCTCTGTGTCTCTGCAGCTCTGTGTCTATGTGTCTCTGCAGCTCTGTGTCTCTGTAGCTCTGTGTCTCTGTGTCTCTGCTGTAGCTCCTTTACTCCGGGGACTCCCAGTGTTGATCCGTTGCTGCTCTGGTCCAGTGACCTCTGGTTATAAATAAAGGCTCCATTTGCATGATGTCGTTTCATGCATTATTCAGAGCTTCAGTGAGGAGACGACTGTTAGTGACAGGACCAGCCTCAAACACTCACACACTCACTGCTGTTTTTATATCATATCTGTTTCACGCTGCTCGTGATATTTCTAAGGATTTCACAGACCATGAGAAACACACACACACACACACACACACTCTTCTGCAGCAGTTACATGGCACTCTTTTCATTAGAGGAAAAGTGTAAAGATGTTATTGTCATAAACGCTCATGAAACAGTCGTTATCACGGTAACACGAGAGCTTTCCTCTGCTCATCAAACACAATAGAGTGTATGTCATTAAGCCAGATAATGGTGTGTGCATTTCATTACCATAGATAACTAGGAATATTTAGATGAGGCATGAGGTGCTAATAAAGTGCCAGTGGGTCACCATGGTAACCTGGATCTTGGCAAACAAAAGAGTTGGGGAGAAATGTTTGCTAGGCGATGGAAAGAAAAGGGGAAGCAGAGAAAAAAGAGGGAAGGAGTCCGAGTGAAAGATTCAGGCGACATCATTACTGCTCACAGCAGACAGTGATTCAGCTGTGAACAGATGCTTTACACGTCCATGTGTCCACAGAGGTCAGTGGGACGGACGACAGTGAGTGAACACACGCCGCACATGCTCCTTGTTACTACACTATCAAGTCCAGCTGGTGGCTCACTCTTGTTTTGGTCAAAAGAGACTATAAAGAAGACGGTAACCATGGTTGCACAAGGAAGTCTCGCTGGTACAAAGAATGCAAGGACGTACAAAAGCAGACAAAGTCCTCATGAGAAATCACTGAGTACACGTGTGTGGAAAACTGCACTGATGCAAACCTGCGTTTTGGAAGTTTGCTATTACCCAATAAAATATGGTCCAAACACGACCTGCGTCCTGAGTCAGACCCAATCTTGAGTAAAGTGTAGTTCACGATGACCGTCACCGTGGTCCAAGCCTTCTGGAAACATCCAGACAATCCACACAAAAACTGACGCTTGTAATTCTAGAAAAGTCCAGATTTTCTACCATGGTTGATTGTTGTTAGCAACACTCAAATCCACCGTTTCCTTTAGTGTGGATGTTTCTATGTGAAAATGAAGCTGTCGTGTGGATGTGGCCTCAGGTGACCTCCAGAATCCTGCTCTGACCTCACAAGTTAAATTTGCTCCTCTTTAGGAGACCAAGGATAATCACATGCTAATAAAAAACGTAATCACCCGAATGTGAGAATCAGTGCGCAGTAAGAAAACCTCTCATCCATCCTGCTCCGCTCCTATGAATATTACAACCTGACAATAAGAAGCAGCACGGAGCCTAAATCAGAGCCAAACTGTGACCTTGACCTTGGGAGACAATTCTCATTCATCCTGTTTCAAGTGTTTTCAGCCACTGACGATAATCACAACTGTGTTTTCATTTCAAAACATCTCGTCATAAAGTGGTGAAATTATATTTGTTTTCACTCCAAACCAACAATGTGAAATTGAGCTGTTGTTGGGGCAACAATGTGACAACATGACACATATATACCATAAATATGATAAACTAGGGTTTTTCAACAATAACAAGCATAAAAAAAGATTTCTTTGTCAAATGAGAGCGAGTCGGACAAAACACATGAATATTTCCATAACTACATGATATTTTGTAGTCATTTAGTGTTTACATATTGATTCTATAGCCAGGGTCATTTATTGTGATTCTCCAGAGTAAAAAATATTAATAATAATAAACAAGATTATTAACACAAACAAAATTCAGCCATTTAAAGAAAGACTACAGTATCACGCCATGAAATATTGCAATACTTTAGTGTCTATTAGAGTAGAATGATTTCAGCTTTTCATC